>NC_140961.1:37527480-37539980 GCF_056783735.1 Eptatretus burgeri
TTCCGATCATCAATTTGGTTTCAGACCAGGTCACTCTACCCTGGATATAATTCTGCTCTCCCAACAATGGCTGGAGGTCCTCAATGCCAGACATGAAATCAGAGCCATATCCATCGACATATCGCATGCTTTTGACATGGTCTGGCACCCTGCCCTGCTCACCAAACTCTCTTCCTTTGGTATCCAAGGCCATCTCCACTCATGGATCCAAAACTTCCTCTTCTGTCACAGCCAACGTGTGTCTCTAAATGGAGTTCTTTCATCCCCTCTTCCTGTCCAGGCTGGAGTTTCTCAAGGCAGCGTGCTGGCCTCTGTTCTTTTTCTGGTTTTCATCAACGATCTCTCCGACTCTCTGGAAAATCCTATTTATCTCTTTGCTGATGACTCCACCCTCTGCTGTACCATCTGTCACCGCTCAGACCAGCAAGCAGCAGCTTCTTCGCTCACTGCAGATCTGGGTAAAAATCACAAACTGGTCCAACACATGGAACATCTCTTTCAATTCGAACAAATCTCACACTCACTTTGTCTCTCTGAAAGGACCGTTTGGAACCCCCCCCCATGTACTTTCTCAACAATCCTCTGAAAGAAGTCCTTTCTTTCAAGCTTCTGGGTCTCACTATCTGCCATGATCTTTCCTGGGAAAGCTACATTTCCAACCTGGCCTCCAAAGTCAGTCGCCGACTGGGAATCCTCCGTCGTGCAGTCCTTCCTCAGTCCACCTGAGCTCCTGACCACATACAAAGCTTTTATCCGCAGCCTGATGGAGTACTGCTCTCCCCTCTGGGCTGGTGCTCCTGCCTCCCACCTTTCTCGGCTTCACGCGGTGGAAACCAAGGCATTTTGGATCATTGGCATCTCCTGCGATGAGGCTGAGTCTTTGGGCCTCTCACTTTCTCACCGCAGGCAGGTTGGTGGTCTTTCTGTCTTCCACCGTCTCCTCTCTGGTCTCGCCCACCCCCCCGCTCTTTCTGCGATTTGTCCCCACCATATTTCCGCAGGGCAATCAAGGTCCGCCAACAACGCCCTTCTGGTAAATCTACCAAAATCATGAATCACTGCTCACCTTCACTCTTTCATGCCTCTTTTTTCCCGCCTTTGGAATAAACTCCCTCACTCTGTTCAATCCCATTCTTTCCTCCAGGCATTTAAAACAGCTGTTCACCACCACCTCTTATCGTCCCCCATCCAAATCCTCGATCTTTTCTACCCCCGTTAATCCACCCCAAACCCACCTCCTTCAAATTCCCTGCTTTCCTTCCTGAAAGTCCCTGTAATGTCCATCTTGTATACCCCATGTTCCCTGCCCCATCCCTCTCCCTTCCACAGATCTCCTAATGTCTCTGTTCCCCATTGGTTTGTCGTTCCCACTCCCGCTTCTCTTGTCTCATGCCCCCCTTGCTGTGCGTTGCGTGATAGCTCTCAAACGAGCCTCGACAAGGTATACCAAAAAAAAAAGTACATGGGGTGTGAAAGAAGCAAGGAGGGGGTGGGATGCATGAGAAGCAAGAAGAATGCCGTGTGTGAAGGAAATAAGGAGAGGAGAAATGAAGGAAGTAAGGAGTACATGGGGTGTGAAGGAAGCGAGGGGCTGAGTGCATGAAAAGCAAAGAGGATCGGGGCATGAAGAAAGGAAGGAGAGGATGAAGTGAAGGAAGTAAGGAGGGCACAAGATGTGAAGGAAGCAAAGAGGTGGAAGGACATGGGCTGGATGGACACTTTAAGCGGGGGAAGAGGAGCAAAGGTGATGGTCGCTGACTTCCAAGCAGATGTAAGATGACCTCGAGCAAATTTTTGAATGAATAGAGCAAAAGTTTGTGATGTACAACATGTTGTCGTCTAATTAAATCCATGAACAAAGTGATGAGTACCTTTTCTTATTTATATATAAGAACAAGTCGTTTCTGTGTGAAGCCTTTTCTTTGATTTTTTATGCAATTGCAAACCCTTGGGACAATTGCTCCGAGATTTGCTGTATTCCATTATTTTCACACGAGGAAGGTCAACGTCACAATAACACATTCCCTTCTTAATCAAATTGAAATTAAAACATGAAATAAGGGTGCTCTGGTCAATCACCACTGTCATATGTCGAGTCTCCCCTTTGAGCTTGGCTTGCTGCCTCAGCACTTCCTGCTCTAAGGTTAATTATGCTATCTATGTAAGGATCAAACCAATTGCATTTAAATTTTTATATTCTGTCTGCCAAATGGAAAGTAATATACAAAGGGTTCATGGTCTCCGTGGAACTAAACTGAGTGTAACGAGGGGTGGCCTGCCCCTGTTTGACCTTAAACAAGGAAATTAGGTCATGTGGCCCCTCATTACCGTGTTGCACTCCCGAGTTAATTTTTGATACTGCTGTAAACGATCTTCTTGATGTTTTACTCATGTCTAAACAACATAATCTTGATTGGATGACCCAACATGTATGTCTGTGTATGTACGTAGCTATTTATGAATCTATATGGAAGATGACTAAGCAATTATTGAGTGAATAGAGCAGAATGTTTGTGATGTACAACATATTGTTTTTTTAATTAAATACATGAGCAAAGTGACCGGTTATTTTACTTGTTTTATTTCCAAGAACGAGCTGTTCCTGTGTGAAAGCCTTTTCTTTGATTTTTATACAATTGCAAACCCCTTGGCCAATTACTCCGAGATTTGCTGTATTCCATTCTTCCATATGTTTGCATGCATGTATGTATGCATGTACAAATATATATGTATGACAATTATGTAGCTATGAATGCATGTATGTGTGTAGCTACGTATGTATGTATGTATGTATGAGTATTATGTAGCTACTGTATGTATGTATGTATGTATGTATGTATGTACAAGTATTATGTAGCTACTGCATGTATGTACGAGAATGATGTAGCTTTGTATGCATGTGTGTGGCTATGTATGTATGTATGTATGTATGTATGAGTAATATGTAGCTACTGCATGTATGTATGTATTTATGTTTGTATGTATGTACGAGAATAATGTAGCTTTGTATGCATGTGTGTTCCCGGTGTGTACCCCGGTTCCCGGTGTGTACCCCGGTCAGAATAGGTACACCGTATCCCTGCGTGTCGTAAAAGGCGACTAAAAGGGTTGGCGTCAGGAAGGGCATCCGGCCATAAAAACATCGCCTCAAAAGGAAACCATGATGAGTACAACTGATGGGCAGGGTACAGCCCGAAGTACCCTGTGGGGGTCCTCACCCCCTCTCGTTAAAACTCAAGGTGGGGAACCCGATCGAAGAAAGGGAGGAAATTTTTCCATTTATGATGACCAATCGTCTGATGCCCCACGTGGAGATCGGTTTCTGAGGTTTGGTACATGGAATGTAGGGACAATGACAGGGAGATCTGGAGAAGTGGTTGAAAGATTGGTCAGAAGAAGAGTGGACATATGTTGTGTGCAGGAGACATGGTGGAAGGGAAGTGGTGAGAATGGTGAAGGGAAGGCAGGGGCAGAAGTACAAGTTTATGTGGCAAGGGTGCCCGGAAGGCGTGCATGGTGTGTTGGTGTCATGTTTTCTGAGGAGTTTGTAGACAGTGTTGTGAGTGTGACTAGAGTGAGTGAAAGGTTGATGATGGTGAGAATCGTGATCGGAAATCTCTTGGTGAATGTCATCTCGGGATATGCCCCACAGGTCGGTCGAAGCGATGAAGAGAAGAACATGTTCTGGTGTGCGATGGAGAAGTTGATGGAAAATGTGAAAGATGAGGAAGTTGTTGTGGTTGGAGGAGACTTGAATGGACATGTGGGAAGGATTCCAGACGGTTTTGAGGGAGTCCATGGGGGTTATGGATATGGTGTGAGAAATGGAGAAGGTGAAAGGATCTTGGAGTTTGCTGATGGAGCTGATTTGTTGATCTGTAATACTCAATTCCAGAAAGCGGATAATAAGCTTATTACATACACGTCAGGTGGGTTGACGACAACCATTGACTACCTGATGGTGCGACAGCGAGATAGGGGAAACCTCCGGGACACAAAGGTGATCCCAGGGGAGGAGACTGTTTCGCAGCACCACCTGGTTGTCTGCGATATAAGGGTGAAAGGTGCGCGGAGAATTCGGCGGGTGAAGTACCAACCGAGGATGAAGGTGTGGAGGTTGAAAGAGGCGACAATTAAGGAAGCATTAAGAGAGAGGCTGAGTATGGTTGAGGATGATGTGGTTGATCTTGAAAGTGGTTGGATGTCAATGAAAGATAGTCTATTGGGAGCTGTTGGTGAGGTATGTGGATGGACAAAAGGACCACCGAGGCACTCGGAAACATGGTGGTGGGGTGATGAAGTTGGAAAGACGATTGAAGAGAAGACGAATTAGTTCAAGGAATGGCAAAAGGCAAAGGATACGGTGGAAGAAGAGGCAGCACATGAAAGTTATAAGGTAGCCAAGAAGGCTGCAAAGAAAGAAGTTGCAAAGGCGCAGGAGGCCCATAGGAAAATGTTCGGAGAACGCTTGGATTCAAAGGAGGGTAAGAGAGCGGTATTCAGGATTGCAAAGCAGATAGCGAGAGAGAGATTTGATGTGACGGGGGTGAGTTGCTTGAAGGATGAAGTGGGACAAATTGTTGCGGACTCAGATGGAATTAAAGGAAGATGGAAGAGATATATGGAAAGGCTGTTGAATGTAGAAAATGAATGGGATAGCAACATCGAGAGTAAACCGGTTTTAGGACCAGCAGAGAAGATAACTGAGAAGGAAGTTGAGGAAGCTAAAAGAGCAATGAAGAGTAGAAAAGCAGGAGGGCCGACGGGAGTTGTGGGAGATATGTTGAAGGCAGCGGGAAGTTGGGGTGTGAAGAGAATGACAGAGATCTGTAATCTGGTGGTGAAAGAAGGCCGCATTCCAGTGGATTGGGAACCGAGTACCCTCGTCCCTCTGTACAAGGGGAAAGGTGACCCTCTGGACTGTGGCTCCTATAGAGCAATAAAGTTATTGGAGCATGGAATGAAGGTATTGGAAAGGGTGTTGGAGAAGAGGAGAAGGAAGAAGGTAAAGATTGACGAAATGCAGTTTGGATTTATGCCAGGAAGAGGAACGACAGATGCAATTTTTATTGTAAGGCAGTTGCAGGAGAAGTACATGGAGAAGAGGAAGAAGTTGTTTTTTGGGTTTATTGATCTGGAGAAAGCATTTGATAGGGTTCCACGTGAAGTTATGACATGGGCATTGAGGAAGTTAGGAGTGGAGGAATGGTTGATCAGAGTAGTGATGGCCATGTACGAGAGAGCACGCACAGCTGTAAGGACGAAGGATGGGAACAGTGGTGAGTTTGAGGTGAGGGTCGGAGTGCACCAGGGGTCGGTACTAAGTCCACTTCTATTTGTAGTTGTGATGGAGGTGCTGGCTCGGAGGGTAAAGGAGGGTTTACCGTGGGAGCTGTTGTATGCAGATGATCTGGTGTTGATTGCAGAGAGTATGGATGGACTGAAGGAGAAGATGAACAAGTGGAAGGAATGTATGGAGGCAAAAGGTTTGAAGGTGAATATCGGAAAGACGAAGGTGATGGCAAGTGGTAAAGCATGTGGTGAGGTGGAAAGGACTGGGAAGTGGCCGTGTGCTGTGTGCAGGAAGGGTGTCGGAGTGAACTCCATTCAGTGTACAATGTGTGCTGAATGGGTTCATCGAAAATGTAGTGGGGTGAGAGGGTAATTAACCAGTGTGGCAGCTACATTCAAGTGTAAGGTGTGCATCGAGGGAGCAGCAGATGAAGGAATTGTTGAGTTGGATCTTGGAGATGGTGTGAAGCTGGAAGGGGTGAAAACATTTTGCTATCTCGGAGACATGCTGAATGGAGAAGGTGGATCAGACTCTTCGACGGTTGCTAGAGTGAGATGTGCATGGAAGAAGTTTCGGGAACTGAGTGGCGTGCTGACGAAGAGGGGAGTGTCGTTGAAGCTGAAGGGAAAGGTGTATGCTACATGTGTGAGGAGTACGATGATTTATGGGAGTGAGACATGGGTACTGAACATGGAGCAGCAACAAAGGCTGGAAAGAGTGGAAATGTGAATGGTTCGGTGGATGTGTGGAGTATCGTTGAGAGAGAGGAAGACAAATGATGACTTGCGGAAGATGATGGGAATAGAGTCTGTGATGGAGGTTGTGAAGAGAAACAGGTTGAGATGGTTGGGTCATGTGTTGAGGAAGGATGAAAGGGACTGGGTGAGAGGAGTGTTGGAAATGAGTGTCGTCGGAAGTAGAGGACGGGGAAGACCGAGAAAAACTTGGCTAAATGTGGTGGAAGAGGAAATGTGGGCAAGGGGATTAAGAAGGGGAGATGCAGAAAACAGGGTAAAGTGGAGAAGATTGTCATGGGGCCCGCAAGGCTAACCCCTGCTTTAGCGGGAAAAATGGCCTTTAAATGCTTGTGTGTGTATGCATGTGTGTATGTATGTACGAGTATTATGTAGCTACTGTATGTATGTATGTATGTATGTATGTATGTATGTATGTATGTACGAGAATTATGTAGCTTTGTATGCATGTGTGAATGTATGTTTGTTCGATAATTATGGAGCTACGTGTGTACGAGTATTATGTAGCTACTGTATGTATGTATGTATGTATGTATGTATGTATGTATGTATGTATGTAAGAGTATTATGTAGCTTTGAATGCATGTGTGTAGCTATGCATGTATGTATTGTTGCGGGCCAGGGGTTGGTGGCGAAAATGACCACGAGGTGGGGAAAGCGACGTCGTCTCCACCAGACTCCCCGGAATTGTAGGCCGTCGCGCCGGATAATTCCGTGACGCGGCGGGTCGCTGAACCGACCATGGTCGACAATATTTAAACCGCGTAGCGTAGGGTCTATTTGTCTATAACCAATTTACCTAATTAACTACGCGATTTTGACTACCGGGGAAACCACCCCCTCGGCACATCTTGCTCGAACCGGGTCACTACCGACTGCGGTACAGTTACAACTACTGACTACCAACTCCGGTTCAGGTGCAGCCAAGCGGAAACTGCCAAAGCCGTGCCAGCTGGAATGAACGGATTATCGGGGTTAAAACCCCGCCTAAACTCAGATCCGAACCATGATGGACCAATTCAAGAAGGGACGGAAACGGACTGGGAATATTTCTGTGATGATTTACTTACAGTAAATGAAGACACAAAGCAAGACAACGCGAATATGCAAGCAAGGAATATTTACACTGATCCAAAAACACTTATTCAGTTCTACTTAAAGACGGGCCCACACACAGACACACACACAAATGAAAATAAACCCAGAGTTCTTTATTGGACCCTCGCAGCCGAGGAGAGAGACGAGCTGGGGGTCAGAGTCCAGCTGGGTACCTGACTATCGGAGGAAGGGGGTGCTCCGTGATGCGACACCTGACAAAGGTCGTTGGTTTGGTCTCCAGTCGCAAGTGTGGGACTCGTGCTCGTGGTTCATGGCGGACCTCGGGTGATGAATAGCGGGGTCCACGGAGGGGGGTCAGGGTCGCTCATTCCTTTCCTTGTAGAGGGCTACCAGAGACATGTTCGCCGCCTTCACGACCTTCTGCTCAAACCTCCGCTTCAAAATAACTGCACGCTCAACAACAACCCCGTCGAAAACCTCCGAACAACCTTCGTAACAACCCCTTCGTAGCAACCCCCAAAAAACCACCTCTGCCTCAGAGAGTGCTCGGGAATTTATGGACCTCCCTCAACGGGGCGGGGCTCGCTCCAACAGACGTCACTCCCCGCCCTGATTGGGCAGGCTCCCATGGACTCGCAAAGGTCATGGACTCGCAAATGTTGCAAAGGTCGTCGTGAAAGAGTTACAACGTTTGTGGAAGCCGAGAAACCGGAACCGCGAGATCTTGCCTTGGCACGTCAGGGTGCGAGAAGGCAGCTGGTTGGTGGTGGATCGTGATGGGCTGAGGGGTCATGCAGATGGGATGGTTGTTAAATGGCTTGTTCGATGCAACATCCGAACAAAAAGGAATCGCAACGCACGCCTTTGATTCTCCCACGAGACAAAAGGAAGGGGATTTGACTACACACATACTTAACGACATAATTGACTTTTTGGACATCTGTATGTTGAATGCAAATGGTTTCCAGATCCGTAACACTACCCCCCCCCCGCCTTTTTATAGACTCGACCCGAGTCGTTAATTTTTGTGTGACATGCAGGTGTAGGTTTTCCCCAAGTATGTTTTACCTTCGGATCCCTGAGTGCGACATTTGGAATACATGTCCCAAAAATAAATAACCTAGTGCATTGCGTAACTAAACCAACAGACTCACTCGGACAACCTAACTACATTGCCGGCACTAAACAAACAACAGGTGGGTTAAAAATATGTACAGTCCTAATATTTACACTACCCATGGCTCAGGACCTGTGATCTGAGGAGAGAAAACACAGCAGAGTTAACATTTGTGGGTGAGTGCGCAGCAGGTATCGATGGTCAGACGTCTTTAGGGCCTTCAAAGGTCCCTTTGTTTGTCGTTGAATTCTTATTCTTCTTTTTTTTATTTTCAGCTGCTGGAGGCAACTCACCCTAACACGGCAGGCCATACGTCGTTTCACAGGCCATTTGAACTGGCCTTTATGCAACAAGATCTCCGGGCTGCTCAGTGCAGTCCCCGGTCCATTTGAACTGGCCTTCATGCAACAAGGAGATATGCGGGCTGCTCAAATGCAGTCCCCGGCAATGAGGCTGCCTGCAGGGCAGTCCTTGCAAAACACTTCCAGTGGTGGTCCTGGAGCACATGGTGAAGGTTGTGACATGGGAATGCAAACAAAGGCATGGGCAGGTATGGAGGCAAGGCAAAGGCAGGCAAAGCATGGCATGGCAAACGCAGACCAGGCAAGATGCAGTGCAACAGGAGGTCGGCACACGAAGCTGGCTGGCCTCAGTCTGGTATCGTGAGGTTGTTGAGGGAGTGCGGTGGCGCCGGCCGGTCTGAAAACGGGCTCGGACCTACCCTACGGTCTCCCCCCAACCTATCGCCTATGCCTGTCCTTGTCCATACCCACCCCCATTAGCTTGCAACAACAACAAAAAAAACAACTAAATTTAGACTTTTTTATTTTATTTATAATTACGTGTGTCCCAAGTCCCCTTATCGTCTTTGTTCGGCGAACCTGTCCTAACCGTCTATCCCCAATCCCTAAGATCCTTTTTGAGGGGATTGAGGAAGAGACTAGTGAATCCGTCTCAAGGCCCAATGCAGCCTAAGAATAACTCCCTCAGATTTCAGCAATTTCCCAAGGTGAGTCCAGCAGCCTACGAACAGAGAAGCGATTGATAGTGCGAAGGGGTACACGTTTCCTCTCTATCCCAGCATTTATTAAACTTTAATCTCTCCCCGGGGCTTTTCAACACGCCTGTCTCTTTAAACTATCGGTTGAAGAAACCATGATTCCCGTCGCCTCTGTTGGTGTTGGTTATTAATTTGGGCCTGGCCCGCAAATTTTCACTCGTGCTCTTGCACAATTTTGTGGCTGGGCAGCGTGGCTCCATTGGCAGAGATACCCATCTGCCTAACTCGAACTACGGCACCCCCGGGTCACTGTGGCTGTCTCCGAGCTTACCTACTCCGCATGAACGTGGGGAATATCCCTGGCAGTATCCCCTCCGATGCCCACGTGGCATTTTGGTGCTCCGGGTCCCGTTTCCGTGGGCTGCCCGTGCCCATTACACCAACTCGGTCCCTTGGACCTATGGCCAACTCTGGCCGACTACTTCGGTGCCCAGGGGGCCCTCTACTCAGTGCGCACATTTCCACAGCCACGCTCCCAGCCAGTCAATAGACTCCTGCACCCTTCAAAAGGTTTCGTGCCTTCGTTCGACACCAACAACAAACCGACATCCGTTTTGGTTAATTTTACTAACCCACTAATTAATATTACACTAGCCCCGGGTTCCCTTGGGTGGGATTCACTCCTCCCCCCAATCATTCGTTCGCACCATGCATTCCATATTCACTCCACTCACACTCGGGCCCGCTGAGCCACTTTCACTCATTATGTTCCTTTCTCTTTTCAATTCACACCAACACTGACAATCCACTCGCTTCGTCCCCCAAACTAAGCTCGTGCTCCCAGTCATCCCTTACTCTAATGCACGTTCCATTTAATTCTACATAGCTAATCTACGTCCCTGCTACACAGTCCATGTCTGTCCATGTCTCCAATCCATTCTAAATTCTAACCTAAATTCCACTAACTGATGCCACCGGGCCACATGGAGGACTACTCATATGTCCCATGAGGCCGGTCTAACTAACGCTAAACCCTCCCCGAACTAATGCTCCTTTCCCCACGAGGATGTTCGCTACATCCTGGCCAGGGATCGGGTACTCCTGCAAAGGCTCGGTAGGCCTTGCATCGCCAGGGCGGCGGTTTGCATCTCGCTTGTCCCCTTCGTTCGGGCGATAATTGGAAGCATAACGTCGCCTTGTAAATCGCGCAAAGCGCTCGCTTTTGAGCCATCCACCATGTGAGCTGTGCGTTTCTCACCTGGCTATATGCTGCGCGATTCCCGGTGACGTCACTCGCATAAGAACCACTCTGCGAAGCATGCCACGCAGACGGAACCAGCTGTGTCGTCCCAGGGACCCACTCCGCGCGTCCTGCGAATGCCTCTTGTGCGCAGAGCACGTGGAGCATCGCACACGTGCTCACATGGGGCCACGTGCTTTCCAAATTCACACAATCGCCGCCATTTTAGCCATCCACATGGTGGTGTTGTACCAATCACGGGACGTTTCAACGCCGGCTCTCGATCACGGAGTCGTGCGCCTGGGCCGTTTGCAAGATACGGAACGGATCTCGCACGCAGCGTCCCGTGGAGCCGGCGCGGTTTCCAAAACTTCTGTCCGTTACACGACCTACGTCTCCCGTCTCGGTCGGTCCGTGTCCCTTCTCCTCACACAATACCATGTCATTTGCATCACTCACACGTTTTAACACACACTCTGGGACATTCACATTGGGGGCTTGTGTTCGCCAAAAGATCCCGGCGTTTCTATACCCCCCCCAAGCTCGGCATGCGCTCATTCGCACCATATCCCCGCTCGACCTCGTACGGCCTTACCGGACTCACCTCGTCATGGCCTGCCACGAGGGAGCATACCGTCTCCCCTCGTTCCTGTGGAAAGGTTAATCCGACCCTCGCATTGAGTCTCAACACATTCCCCAAGCTCAACCCCAATGTCCCTTACCAGTTTTATTTGTGTGTGCTCCTCTTTAATTTCATGTAACTCGTCCTTTACCACCTCTAATTTCTGCGTCTCTTTTACCTGATCTATCTCCCTTCGTTCCTCTGTTAATTCCGTCATTCGCTGTCTGAGTTTACACGTTCCTCCCTTAATTATCGTGGCGTCACTCGTCACCTCGACCTTGCCCGTGTCCATTGCGGTCCGAACACCTTGTACACTCCTCGATTCGGTCATTTCTTGAAATTCGACGCTACAGCTCCGTAGCTCCACCATCATTTCTTTCTGACCCGCCTTCAGCGTTTGCATATTCCAACCCATGCGTTCTTCCATCTTTTGCATATTCCCTTTCATTTCTTGGGCATTCGCATCCATTCCTTGCCTTGTTTGCGTATTCGCTTCCATTCTGCTTTCCAAGTTTATTATCATGGTTTGCATGTTCCCGAGTACCTCCACCAACTGGCTCATGTCAAGTGGCGGAGCCGATCCGCCCCGATTGCGGATTGCTTTGTCCTGACCCGACAGTGGACCCGACAGGGATTGCTTTGTCCTGCATAGGGGGAATTTGGTGCAGGGGGTGCTCATGCAACGCCGCTGCCACCCCAATGCTACCTCTGGGTCTGATTGCAGGGAAGGGTCTTTCTGCAAGGTGTCGTCCTGAGCCACAGATTCTTTTAACACTAATTCAAAACCCACCTGTACCAGTCCGTCTTGGTCCGCCATGGTCCGTGCCGAGAATCAAATAAAATTTTACTGTTCTTTATTTGGAGGGAAGGGGGGGGGGGTTGTCAAGCACACCCCTGGTCCGAGTCCCGTAAATTTCGCTATGGAGGAGGAGGGGTTCGAACCCCGCTCCTGACACCAAACTGTTGTGTTTGGTGTCGTGTAAATTTATTGTGGGGGCGGAAGTCCCAACTCCTGATACCAAACTGTTGCGGGTCGGGGGTCGGTGGCGAGAACGACTACGAGGTGGGGGAGGTTCGTCGTCTCCCACCAGACTCCCCGGAATTGTAGGCCGTCGCTCCAGATAATTCCGTGACGCAGCACCTGGCCGAACTGGATTCACTCAACCGGCACAAGTAAAATTACACCTACCGACTACCACTGTGCCACCCACCTTTCAGTCTTGGATGCAGTCGAGCGGGCCTGCCCAGGATGTCCCAGCTACAATTGTCCGATTACCGGGCATAAAACCCCGCCTAAACTCAGATCCGAACCATGCTGGACCAATGCAAGAAGGGACGGAAACGGACTGGGAACATTTCTGTGATGATTTATTCACAGTAAATGAAGACACAAAGTAAGACTGAACGCGAATAT
>NC_140961.1:37552480-37754980 GCF_056783735.1 Eptatretus burgeri
AGTTGGTGGACATTCAAAGATTCCATGGTGTCCTGAGTATGCAAGCTATCGCTGGAGCCTTGGCCAAGTTCCTGCTCTATCCTACAGGGGGCACTGACTCAGTGGCACTGTCACGCCCCTGTGAGAACTGATGTTAACCCAATGGCACATGCTGCATATGAACAACAACATTCAAAGAGAGTAAATTCCTCAACAGAGTTAATCAGTGGAGACGAGGACCCATTGTATCATTCAGAGTTTGTTACTACACCTGTGAAAAGCGATTCTTCAATATGGTTCCATTAAATTGGACCCAAGGAACAAAAATCAAAAATCCAACGGTGACCCAACCAGCTGACCTCTCTCTCAGGGTCAGGGGAGAACCAGTGAGTCAACATGGGTCAAATTTAAAGTTCCTATAAACCTAGTCATGTTTGGTGTCAAAATAAACAGGGAGAGAAGACAAACACCACAGTCCTGTTGTTGTTTTTTTTCTAATCTTACTCAGGTTTGACATAATTTTGAGGTCACAAAGGGTAAGTAATTACCTGAGGTCAATTACTCAACATCAGGAAAACGAGGCATGTTGGGTATCAAAATGAATGTTTTGACAAGACAAATCATTCAGACACATGACAAGATGTTTTATTACATTGCACAGCAAAATTTGATTTGATTTGATGCACCATACTCTTTACAGAGCATTGGTGATGCTGAAGCATTTTCATGACAGGGATCATACTGGGTTGTTTGCCATTGCGTTCCCAGCATTGTTTGTTGATGTTCTGTTCTTTTAAATGCTGAATGTGAAGCAAGAAAGTAAAATGTACCATTTTAAAAAAAAACTCTTTGGTAGGACTTTACCAGGGTTTGAACCACCAACCTGCCAGACTCATGGCAGATGCACTGACCATTACACCACCAAGTCTGATACACAGCAAAATAAAGATGTTTAAAAGAGTAACACATTATTGGAAAAAAAAAAAATCACAAGACTTCCTTTTTGGCAGAAATACATAATTAGAAAAAGAAGAGATTGTAGAAGTACAACATAGTAGAAGATTGGGCTTCGTAGGCTCAGAGGAGTCATGAATCTGTCCAGGGAAATTTATCTAGTTTGGTACACACCAGACTTTTTGCATTTGCACAGAACTTTGCAAAGCTTTTGACAGGCACACTTGATCTTCTGCTGAAACACTTCAAGGGCTGTGCCTTGGGATGTCCCAATTGGGATAACGCATCCGTTTTCTTCTCGTAATTCGAAAGAATAGGGCTCTTTATCTGGATGCGATGCCAGACGGCTTATGCCCCAGATTGATGCCTGATAGAGCGTCCCTGTGTTGGTGGAATCCGTTGCATATCGTGACTATTTTGGATGAGCATGTTCATGATGTTAAAATTGACATGTTGGATCATAGAGGCGGCACAGGAAGTATCCGATCATCTCTAGTTCATCTTCCTCTAAAGACTGGAAGGGGCACAGGTTCTATTCTGTTCTTGTGTTTGGCAGCTTGGCTGCCGGATAGCCATCATTTTGTTGGGGTGCGACGATGCCACCGATTCTGTGCCCCGATATCAGGACACTGGTACTTATTTCGCCAACCTCGGAAGGATGACAGGCTGAGTCAACTCCACCTGGTGTTAATTCAGCAGCCAATTGGGCCCAAGCTCAGGACCCTAAGCCAGCCACCCTAGCTGCTCAGCCAACACCAGGCTTGGGGCATCAGTATGCTTTTGCAAATACGTCGTCACTTCAGGATGTTTCTCCCATGGTGTCCATCAAAATTGTTTGCCTTTTTGTCTTTAATCCGGCAGTTGTGCTACATCCTAACACAGCATGGAAAGTGATTAAATCAGTGCATCTCTCTGGACCCATTTGCTCAACAAGAGCATTCATGTGAAGGAATCGATGGTTTCTACCACTCCCAAATTCTACCACTCAGAGATCAGCTGCAGGATTTTGTGATCATAAATGCTGGACTATCTGATGATAATAACAATGACATCATTATCTCCTGTAAGGACTACATTGGAATCACAAGTTTGAAGTGCAATATTCTTGTATCTGCCTCTTCATGATTTGACAGTTCCATCGTTTTATTTCCACGTCCAATGTGCACGACATGGTCCTTTGACATGATGTGGAGATTCTTACCGACAGGATGGAAGTGGCATTTCATGGCTTCATTTGATTAAAAATATATATCTCAAAAAGTTATTCTTTGTAAGACAAATCTGTGAGAATCTGGTTCCATTTGTTTGGATCATTCAGAATATTTGCCTTTTTCTTCGAATATCCAGAGCAATGGCATCACCCTCCACCAGGATACTGATCAAGCATTCATCTTTCAGTGCATAGACCATCTTTCTCATTCACTTGTCCACATTTATCGTGGAGCATTTATGGAGATTTTTTGCTTTGTCCTTCTGGCAGAAAAAAGCACTTTTGCTTTTGAAATTGGTCAAGCTGTTGAGAGGATATTCTTGAGAAGTCGTTTTTGTCTTGCTTTTGGATTCTGCCCTTTGTAGCTTGTCAGCCAAGAATTGCCTCTGACATGACGTGTGCCATGATGCCCTTTTTCTCTTTCCACAGTTCAGGGTATTCAGTGTGAAATTTCACCCAACCCCTTGAATCGCAGTGCAAAATGCCAAAAGGTCCTGATATGTGGGTTCATGAGCGGAATCATTGCTTGAGTGGGAACAGTTAAGTTTCTCCCCTGTGTCTCTTTCAATGACTACACATAGGGTCCCAGTCCATTATGTGAAAATAGCAAAATACACATTAGGGCAAATAAGCGTTGCACAAAATTGCTTTGCAAAATTGTGGTATTTCTCATAGTTTATATAAATACGTTTAATTATATCACATTTATTTTGCTGTCTAATGAAATAAAGCATATCGTGTACCCAAATCATTTGTCTTATCAAAGCATTCATTTTGAATCCCAAGATGCCGTGGTATCCTAATGTCGAAAAATTTACCTCATTACCCTTTCTGACCTTAAAATTCGGTCAAATTTGAGTAAAACGAGTCACGCCTGAGAATAAAGTCTCATGCTATTTGGACATGAAGCGACTAGTTATATATCAATTTGAAATTTGACACCTGTAGAGCCACTAGTTGACCTCCCCTGACCTTTAGAGAGATCAGCTGTTAGGATCACCTTTAAGTTCATGTTTCTTTCATCCAAATTAATAGGACCACATTGAAAACCTGTTTTTCACAAACGTGGTGACGAACTCTGGTGTCCTCGTCCCCACTAAATGTGAAAAAGTTCACTCAACACAGGAACTTTCGATATATATATATATATATATATATATATATATATATATATATATATATATATATATATATATATATATATATATATATATATATATATATGTTCTTTCAAACCACTCTGACTCACTGACTGACTTGCTCCTCCCTGGTGCATGCCATCTTGGAACTGCTCTGCTGACATCATACGCTCAATGTTGCCAGATCTAAAACAAGCAAAACATGACTCTTATCCATAGATATAACATGTCGTCTACAACTACACACATTACATTCTCAAATATATATATATATATATATATATATATATATATATATATATATATATATATATATATATATATATATATGTTCTTTTTGTTCAAGAGAGTCGAAGCTTCTTCATGTCAACATCCGAGTTAATGGGAAAATGTTTATAATAAGCAGCTGTTCATATTATTCATGGTGACTATCTCAAGGGGGGTGGAGGACAATGCGTTAATGGGGGGAAACAGGGTGGAGAAACTTCACGTGCTGATATGAGGCAGCTTCCACTGTCGATATCCAGTTTATATGTGATGTAACATGGTGAATATACAGTGCATGGTCACAGTTTGTATCGGTTCCCCCAAAAATGGCAATTGATAATGCATCTGTCAAGCTCATAGAATAAAAAAGATAATAAATCACACAGAGAATTTGAAACAATGTTATCCTTCACAAATAAAGGGGAGTTTCACTCATGGGATATTGTTCTTACAGTGACTGCAGTGTCACTCGTAACTATGACAAGGGGCACATTCATACCAGTGGATAGGCAATGGTCGTGTTATCTTCAACGCTCACCAATACCCACGACCGTTCTGTAATTTCTATGGTCACCTTCTACATGCTCCTTCCAACTGCTGCAGTGAAACCGGCTGTTTTTATCCACTCATTCCATATCATTTCATGCATACTCATCTGATATTCAAACGTATTATGCACGGAAAATAGTGGGATTTTTCATCACCTGCTGCCCTTACCTTTAATTCGACTTCCAACGAAGAACCTTTCTACTACTCTCTCCCTTCATCTTCAACTTCCCCAGCCTTTCATTTCTGAATTTTGTTCTTTCTCAACCTCACCCACCTCCCCGTCTCCATGTACACAAATGTAGATCCTCCTATTTTTACATTCTCTCAGCAGATACATTTGAATTTTCTGCCATCTGAAAACGTGTTACTATTGGTGTTTTGACTTTATTCCTTAAGAAGGCTAAACTAATGACAGCTGTGATACGTTGTTCTTGTAACCCACTTAAAAAAAAAAAAACACAAAGTCTCCATATACTCCTTTTGCAGGAAAGAGTTTTACTCTCACCATCACGGTATTCAGCAACCCTCCACAGGTGGCTACATACCACCGAGCGATCAAAGTCACGGTGGACGGACCAAGGGAGCCCCGCAGTGAGTGGTTTACCAGCACTACCCTTCCAACTGGATTGTCCGTCTTCCTGCACACTCACATCAGCTACACACCTATCTATCTATATGCCTTCCTATTTGCTTATGAACTCACCTTTTTATCCACCATTTTACCGACATTATGAAAACAAGTCTCTGAGCACCCCAAAATATGAATCCAGAAAGTTTTCACCAATGCCTTTGCCCATCCAGACATCCCTCTCTACCTGCCTACGTTCCGAACACGTCCTTCAAATTAAGTCGAGGAAACAAGGCGCGTGCATCTCGCATTCCTGCCTAAAAGTGATGCGCATTAAGGAAAAATAAATTACATCAGTTGACAATTGGGGCTGAAACAGTAGTTTCATGTTACAATTTGTGTTTTAGTGTTTTATCCGTACCATTCCGCCGGGACAGCAAATTGCCTTCAATCAATTTGCTCTGAAACTTGCCGTTCCACATTCAGTCATGCTGGTTCAGTCGAATCCTGTTATCCACGTGTGAAAGGTGTGGCCAACTTGCCTTTGGAGACGGGCAGAGACAGACGTAGCGGATAGCCATTCTTGACATCCCTCTTGTTCTAGGATGATATCCATTAAAAAGACAAAAGCCCCCAGGCGCCCCCGAATGGCCCATGGAGGATGGTTAGCCTTGCGGAGACTGCGGTTTTGAGCAGCTTGTTGTATGGAGTGGCCCGATTCCCTTGCCCCGATTTTTTTTGGGGGGGAGAGTGGGCGCCTGACTGCCGGAATGTGGGTCTTGATCGGGGTTACCCTGGATTGGCTGCTTCATGACTTGACATTTGCTTGAACCTGATATTATTTAATGTTCCATTCACTCAATGCTAGGAAATAAAAGATCGTTGTTTCTCAGAATATTTGCATCAACTGTTGTGAAGATAATAATAATGATGATGTTAAATATGAACATGTTAATTATCCCCACACTTTTAATACCTGAAACTTTCGACCTCAAACTCTTTACCCAGACCTGCTCCATAACCATATAATTTGCCTTTGTGTGTAACATTCCATCCTTTCTTGCCTCCCTTGCTCGTGCATATGATGGACTGGGGACTCATGTTCATTTTCATGTCTAAATTTTCATGATAATTGTCAGCAACTTTTGTCTTATTCCAAGTTGCAACTTTCTGCATAAACCGTCAGATTGTGGTTCTTTAAATCCCATCAATTAAACCACCACCTCCACTCGTTATCACCAAATTAACCTTTCATTTTCATAAAACAGCTTTAGTTTTCTGAATAATTGACATGATTGATTAAAAGCAACATCATAACTGTTGTCCCTCCATTATCCCATAGGACACCGGCAGAGAATGGAAGAACCAGGAATAAAAGCTGGGGGGTCTCTCTTTCCGGACCGTCTCTGCGACCTGGATCAACTGAGGCGCCCGACAGTGAGGTTGAGCCCTCACCTGGGAAGCGGTGGTTCTCGTGTACCACTCACCGGGCCCGGCGCATTCAATGCTCAACCTCAGGCTCAGCTCCAAGGTGGGTGAGACAAGGAGTGCTGGTGGGGGGTGGGGGTGAGTGAAGGGGGACTGGGGGTGGGTTACTGTCAACATTCCATTAACAGTTTTTCAGTGCTGTGCTGACAACTCACTTTTTTCCCCTTAAATTGCCTTTGCTGTATCAATTCACCCTCTCACCTGACCAGCCATTTACACCTCTTCTCTCTAGAATACTCTTCTAACATTCCCGTTACATTGGAGAATCGCTGACTGCAAAGGCAGTGTAATTGGGGGTTAGGGTTAGTGTGAGGATTAAGGCTTCCATTAGGCCTTGTCCTAGATGGTGTGTTAAGGAGTTTAGATCACAATCATAAGGTAGTAGAGACAAGGGTTGAGGCTGGCGGAAAATGTTACGGAAGCAAAATGTTTCTTACCGGCTTCTTTTTTCAGTATATTTGCTGAAGTCTCTGTTTCACCCTCCCACTTCCAGAAACCTTTGTTCTTTTCCTTCAAAGAACCTGAAAAAGAAAAGCTTTTTATCAGACAACCAAAGATAGATAAATCACCAAGACCTGCACAAATGAGCGTAAAGTCACGGTGCAGGCAAGTTTGAGATAGAAATTATTAATTGATTAGGGACTGATTGCAGTTGGCACTCGAGCCCTTATGGACCCAATTGTTAGAGTGCGTTGGAAAGCACCACAAGGATAAATTTTGCTGTCTTTTCTGAGATTGATGATGTAACCATAATGTTTGTTCATCCTATTCCAGCTCATGTCAACAACCGCTGAAGATGAGGAAGGAGGGAGTGGGGGTCATTCTGCACTTATGAGCTGGACATGAAGTCCCGTTATCCATCGACCATAATACGAAGAGTCCATTTCAGATTAGGATGCAAATAGGAGAGAATCTTGCAAACAATGTCTCTATTTACACTTTGGATCATATGGAAATGCATTGTCCTATGCCACATTCAATGGTCAAGCATGCAATGGCCAAACAGCTTGACTGATGCAATCCAAGGGGCAATTAGAATTTCTGACCCTCATGCAGCTGAAAGCCTTCAAATAAACATTTTCTTTACTTTTTTTGGCATTTTTCGTTGTTCAGCATCTTCATACAATCTCCCTCTAGTTCTCTGCCAAAGGCAGGTTCGGCACTGTCGAAGCAGCCCCACGGCAAGGATCATACTGGCTGGTTTGCCTTTCCAAAGGTAGTCAGGACAGGAATGTGTAATGCCTTGATGGTGTGGGCGATTAGTTATTTACTCTTTATGAAAGACATCGTGGGATTTTTTTTTACATTCATCAACGAATGCGAGCAGGAGGATCGCCCAGCTTAACGTCCACCTGCGTGATGGTACACTTTGTAACGCAACCAATGACCTGCCTCTGAAACAGCAATCCAATATTTGGTATTCGGGCCGAGAATCAAACTCAAGCTCGGCAACTCAGAGTTGAGTGTGCTACCTCTTCACCATCTTGTCAAACTTTTCACACAAAACAAGTGTTCCAATGAAATGATGCGTTTCCTCACGTAGCTTCTGATTTAATACCGTGCACACACTTGAGATTGAAAGTGATCATCTGAGCTCGCACATTCATCTTCAGCGAGGTGTCTAAGACACACCGGTTTAAGGAATTGCTTCAGAACAGGGGGAGCTGCCTCTTGAACATTCAGCCGACAGACATCCGGTAGCTAAAAGCCGGAGTAGGGGTTGAGAGAGTAATAAAAATACGAAGATGATGGCAAAAGGCAGACACCGAGGAACTTTTTACAAGGCTCAAGTCCAGGGTAAATGCAGTAAAACAAGCAGCAACAACCGAATACTGTTTACCAGGCCTTGCTAATAGGGACCGGAACCTCCCCACGAGAACTGAGGCGCCAGGAATGGTGAGACAGACGCCTCGGCCCCCGCCGCTTTACAAGCTCTTCATAGGCCTCTGGCCTACCCTCAAGCGCACTCTCGGTCGCCTCTGTAAGGTACACTTTACGACCGTTTGGCCAGGCCTTGCTCGGAATGCCTCCCATTGCCCTTAGTCTGTCTATTCCTTTCATCTTCCAGGATGAAATGCCACGGGTTTAACAGTAAAACATGGCCAGTCGTGAGAGTACCTTCTTAACATTGTACATGTTATTATACAATTAAATTATCTATCACTTTCATGAGCATGTACGTGTAAGCACAAATGTTCCACTCCAGAGGGGAGCTAATTATCATGATTTTGTTTTGGGGTTTTCTTTTTTCCTCTATGGAGCTTGGAAATGTCTCAAGTGCAGGACTATAACATTAGGAGAGATCATTTACTCTAATAATCAATGTACAAGGCCAAGAGGAGATAATGGACAAGTTAACACAATATGGTAACTACCATGGTACTGAATCTAGGATTGCAGTGTCCAGATGTAAATGCTGAGACGTAAATGTCAGCCAAACTTGTTTTGGTATCTCAACAAACTTATATCATCATTTGATGTTTATTTTGAAATCAGAAAATCACGGTGAATTTATATACAATGCAAGATATACGAGTAAAAGTGAACAGTGGAATCAAACACCTCACATTTTCCCTCAGACTCGTTTTATGATAGAATAATGAGAAAACGACATAAAATGTCGAAGCCCCTGTGGTTTTTGTAATTTTGACAAGTTTGACCGAGAAATGGTTGAGGACGTCTTCAACATCAGGGTTTTACAACTAAAATTGCCGCCAGTCGGCCATCTTTTATCGAATCGCGAAACAAAATGATCTGCTAATGTATCCCGTCATATATTGTTTTTGTGCGAAGTTTGAGCAAAATTGGTCCGTCCGTACCTGTCCGAGATATGGCTACGAACGGACGAGACCCAACGCAATCCAAGGGGCAATATAAGCCCCCACTTCGGGCTAAGTCCAATGGGGGGCTAATAAGATGTGGGAAGATGTCCTCCCCACACCCCCTTACCAACAGTATTTCAAATGAAAAATGTAATGAACAAGAGGAAACAGGAGGAAGTGTTTCTATGTATGTATGTATGTATGTATGTATGTATGTATGTATGTATGTATATGTATGTATATCTACTGGAGTTTTGGAGGAGAGAACGGAGGGTTTTGCCCTACCTTACACCATATCTGAGACTGTATGCTACCTTAAATGAACCGTCCTTAAGAATCTATTTTAATGAAACATAGTGAACTAGAACGGCACTTGGGAGAGAATATACCTCCACCAGGCTGAACAGATTAAGTTTTGTATCACACTGATAGGACGGATCTGCAAACGGACCTTCACCAAAATTTAATCGGCTTGTTTTTTTCACCTAACCAACTCATCCACCTAGTTTTGTCATAATCTGTCCACAACGTTTTGTGATATCATGTAAACATAGTTTTTGGGCCCGTCGCTCGATGGTGAAAAGTCACTTAGAAATTAAAAAAAAAAAAGATTACAGTATCTGGCTTTGGATCTTCACCAAATTAGAATCAATATGTCAGTCACACACCCAACATGTCCACCAGGTTTCGTACAAATCCGTCCATAACTTTTTGTGATATTGTGTTATACTTTGTATATAATTTTTGGCCCTACCTCTGAATAGTGAAGAATCACTTAAAAACTAATATCTGGATCTCGATCCTCACCAAAATCTAATCAATTCGCCCTTGTCAAACATTCAAACTGTCCATCAGGTTTCATTTGATTCCATCCATAACTTTTTGGATATCTTGTTATATATCGTTTGTGGCCCTATCTCTCAATGGTGATGAATCACTTTTTTAAAAATTCGAGTATCTGGATCTGGAACCGGATCTTCACCAAAATCAAATCAATTTGTTCTCGTCACACACCCAACCTGTCCACCAAATTTAGTCCAAATTAATCTATAACTTTTTCAGATATCTTGCTCACACACAGACAGAATATCATACAGGGGGTGAAAATATAACCTTCATCCTCCGGGGTAACTAGAGAATTCATAGAATGCCTTACGCCACACACTCTTGAGAAAAAGGACATGAGAAGAGTCTTCTAAACTCTTGCTTTGCATTTCCGAGCACGACCTATGTTCGTTTTGTTCGCGAACCTTTCATAATTCAGTCGTGACCGTAACCACACAGCGCTAAGCGACGCCATGTTTGTGAGAATGTAGAATCTCCAGCAGATATTCTGCCTTCAAGGCTCAGAGCATGAGATGGAATTAATGCAGATTCCCATCTTTTTTACTCAGTTATTCTGCCCTCCGGGCATTCTTTTTTTTCCAAGTACAGTACTGCTAAACAGAATGTTTTTGAAAGTGCCAAAAGGTGATTTGTGTTCTTCAGTGTTCAGGTATATAATTCAATTGAAATAAAATGAAGATTTTAAAGGTTGTCGAAAAAAAAGTCTTTTTTTTGGAAGTTTACCACCGATGATGGAGCGTCTTTTACATTACCTTATTGAACACGATACGTTAGTTCTTCGTGCCTGTTGTTTGTGTTCTTTATCACGTTGCTAAAAACAGTAAGTTTCCTGGTTGGGATGATTTCCAATTTTGACTGCCAAGCAGACAGACAGACTAAAACAATTATCTCGCTCATCTCTGTGCATACGCGATTGGGACAAATTCAGAGCCAAAGTACTGCTGAAATACAGCTTCGTTTTCCGATTCATGTTGAAAATATTAAAATCTATTGCAATCAAGTTGTTCCTCGATCATAAACTGACTTCTGTAGACACGCAGACAAAGTGAACCAATTGCTTAACCCCACTTTTGACTTCGTCCAAACATACTTCACTCAACTTGAACTTCCACAAAACAGTCCTTCCAAGGAATCTCTGCAAAATTATCCACAAATGAATAGATTCTGAGATTGCTTCAAATAAGCAGTGCGTTTTCTCTGAATAGCTTATCTTGAGACTTCATTTTGATGCTAAACGATCCCATCAGTCTCTTCGTGACTTTTGCTTTGTCTGTCATCATGACGCGTATACGAACAATGTTCATCACATGGAAGTATTTAAAATGTGCCACTCCCAACATTTGATTGAAATGTCAGCTTCACCTTATAGTACTGTCTTGGACTGAAATGTCAGATTTACCTGATTACATGAGAGTTATCATGCTTCACGTTTTTCACATTAAATAAAACTCAAACGTTTTTTGGGTGTCGAATTTCATAGCAACGCCTAAATTGGTGTCCGAGATGTCAGCTGTCTGCCACACAGAAAGAAATTGGAGTTTGCTTTATAATGGCTTCACACGAATGGCTGTGTACACTTACACTTAATCTTCTCAGCCTACGCGTCAGAGACGTAGAAAGGTCATTGAAAATTACTGATGTAAAAGGACTGACGTGATAGCTCAGATGTAGCATATTTGTCTTCGAGTCCTCCGATCTGGGTTCGGTTGATGACAGAATAGCATCTGACTCCAATAAGTGCTCTGCAGGTAATCCGCCATGTCATGGAGTATGCCACCCTTTTGGAAGGGACGATTTATACTCCCTTGTAGACGTTTTAGAAGCCCCACAGTTCCTTTTTTAAATGCAGGCCTTTATCTGCTGGTACTCTGGGAGAATTGCATATTCTTTGTCTGGACTTCACTTGTGAAGGCAAGGTCAAACCACCAAGTGTATTCCTTGCCTTGGAAGCTGTGTTAGCAGCATGTACTTTCCTATCAGAGAATGATGCTCATCACAATAGCTAATTGATATGATGTTCACCTTTTAACTGTCTGGTCCCAAATTTGATGCAATCACATATCACCGAACTAAAACCGCTACCTGGGACAGTGACATCATGGAGCCTGCTGTGTTGTATGTAATGTGAACATTAATGATTCGATTGTATATTTCGCAAAAGTAGACTTTAGCTGTTACTTAGGCCAAGCTAATTCCTTGTAAGGCTCTAATGCAGTTAGTAACCTTCCAGGCCTGGTGTCGGCTTAACGGTTAAGGTGGCTGGCTTAATATCCTTGGATCTTGATGTCAAGCCCCTGTCATGCTGTTGAATTAACACCAGGTAGGGTTGACTCAGCCTGTTATCCTTCTGTGGTCAGCAAAATGAGTACCAGCTTATTGATAACAGGGGCAATACATCAGTGGCATAGCCAAGCTCCCAGAAAATGATGCAGCCAAGCAGCCACAAGCTGTATACAAATAAATAAATAACCTTCCCTCATTTGGACTGTCATTGGTCTATACCTGCAGTAGTAGCCGCATGAGGTTCCATTTATAACCTTGCCAGAGTTAATCTTAAATAAACAATGTCACAATATTTTGTCTATTTTGCCAACTCGTATCGTGTGGTGTAAATAGGACGATTGACAGGAAATAAGCTACCATGTTACTCGAGCACCAAACCTGCGCTTTATCTCTCATTCGGTAGAGTCCATTCAGTCAGGATTCTGATGCAAAGGATGTGGTGCACAAAGACACAGCGACCAGTCGATGCTACATCATGATTTGTGCAATTGCAGCAAATATGAAATAATTTGAGACTCAAGCAGAGTGAAAAATCATGTTTCGGGACACCTTATGATATCGATGACCCACTAAGCTGAACGAAAGTGAAAGCCCTGGTGGTGTGAAGAAATAGCGGAAGCACCCACATGATAGTGGGACTCAGGATTCCATTATAGGACTCAGGATTCCATTGCTCACGGCAAAAAAACGTCTGTGTTGGCAAATTCTCCCTTAAGTGGGTTCATAACCTCATACAAACTTTATGTGAAGAACAACGTTCTGAGGACATCACTGTTCTGACCACAACGCATTACACCAACAAAGCAATGTTAGTGAGCTTGGCAGATATCATGTCCAATCTCGGTTAAGCAGTGGGTGTTCTTGGTTATGAAATGGGCCAATGGGGTTAGGAAGTTCCTTTTATTTGTGACATTTGCATTTGGTAACCTCACATGGCTGTCCATGATATTAAATTTTTTTTAAAGGATTCCTCTTCTCTCCCACCTCTCCCACCTTCCAGATGATCCAGTGTATAGTGTATCATTGCTGTTCCCATACCTGTGAACAATTAAAATATTTGCCACTTCTGCTTTTCCAAAGTTTCAGTTTAAGCAATATAGAATCCCCTCCACTCACACCCCCCCCCCCAAGTCGTTAATAGTTTCCGTCCCACACCACTGCTACTCACTATTCCCATATCATCTCCCTTTTCTTCTGTTATCATTATCATTAAATATGACGATTCTCCTGCCACACCTGAGCAAGGATTTCATTTCTTGCCTTCCCATTCAACATTTGTTACAGTAAACCTTCTCTATCAGAAGCAGATCCAGGTGAAATTCTATGAGGGGTGGACCCCCTCTCCAAGCACTCCCCCACAGTAGTGCAGTTAACTGCAATCCTTTAAAAAAAAAAAGAAAAAAGAAGAAGATCCACCCAACTTATTTTAGTGCCATTAGATCATCCAATGTTTTGTCTCTCCATAATTCATAACCACACTGGATAGTTTTCCACGACAGACTATTCCAGTAACAATTTATCATCGCCAATTTACCAAAAATGGCTGCTCGTAGTATTCGGATGTGTTTTGAACAAACTTATGTTGCACTATACAATATACTTTGTTCACGCAACTTCATCATTGATGTCTCATTTGCCATTGAGAGTTGTATTTATTTGGCATAGCTGTGCTGCACAACTCAACATGGTGGAGAGCCTTTTGGCCTGGCAATTTTTTTTGCAGCCAATCAGAACGCAGAATCTTGCCAGGCAATGCAAGCCCTTCTAACGCAACCACCACCCCTGAACCTATAAAATTTTGGACCTGACTGTTTATATACCAGGTATTCCTATCAATTTTAATTTAAAAGTCTTGCAAAGTACATGGCTCCACGTCCGAGTTTCTTATTCTGCTTTGTCCTCTCTTTCATACCAGGCCCTGGTGAGCTTGGAGCGCTAGCAGCAGGTCTTTCTTCACTCTCCGATTCCCGCTTCTCTGATCCCCGAATGCACTATCCCGGTGCTGTCCCAGCCTTCCACTACCCAGCCGCTGCTCCAACCTCGACGGCTCCACTGGCACTTTCAATGCCGGCAGTGGCAACAGCAGCTGCAGCCAGATACCACACGTACCACCTGCCTCCACCATACCCTGGTGCGACCCAGAATCAAGTTCCACCGTTTCAGAGCACTTCCACTCCATATCATCTCTACTACGGGGCTTCATCTGGGTCTTATCAGTTCCCTATGGTGGCCGGGAGTGGAGAACGGTCACCCGGACGTGGGGTCTTGCTGCCAGGACTGCCAGGTACCGGTGAAACAGATGCAGGGACAGGCCATCGAAGCTCTCCTCCAGGCAGTCGCTTGGATGAGGTGGTTTGGAGGCCATACTGATCGTTTCAGTCCCTACTTTCACATTAGTTCCACCATACCGTTGTTATAATGTTACTACTTTGAGCAATCTTTTGTCTTCCAAGTAATAATTTATATTCTGATTGCAACCTTTCTATGTGCGCTTCATCTCCCTTACCATCTGGTGCACCTAACCATTTTTAATTTTGATTGTATGTACTATCCTTCTCTACTCAATTTGCACTCTCCATCTTGCATTCTCCATTTCCTTCGCTCTTTCTCTCACTCTCGGACGCTCCTTCTCCAAGGCTGCAGGTTACATACATATCTTGAGAATCATCCCATCCTCCGAAACGTCCTCGAGCCCTGTGCCAGACTTTCACTGAAGAATTTGGAGAAACGGCTTGCAGAGAAGCACCAACAATTTGAGTGTCTGCTGAATATGGAACTTAAAAAAAAACAAAACCAAGCTCAAGTCCCTCTGGACAAAAGGTTTTTGACTGAAAAGAAATGCAAAAGGCAAAAAAACAAAAACTTTTATCGGTCTAACAATGACATCACCGTGGTGTCATAATTGACTTTTTCTACTGCACTAGTCGTTTGCTTCTCCTCCTCTAGAGCATGAATCCATACAAGCTTTTTCCCCAACTCTCACTATTTAACCGCGCATGAAGCGCCTTTAAACGACTCAATTTTTGTTTTATTTTTATATCCCCATTCCTTCCCCCAACCCCCTGCCTTTGTTGTTTTTTTTGTTTTTTTTTAACTCAAGGTTCTTTGCCTAGTTAAATGGCATTCGTTATTTATTTGAAACTCGTTATTTCTTTGCCTCTGTACAAAGTTATTTGTTTGTATGTTGATAACATAGCACTTATGCTAGGGGGCCACACATTAATATTAAAAATAATAATTATGATAGAAAGTACAAATAATCGGATGCCGCGCATTTGCACGGCCAGGCTTGGCAGAGGTATATAACATAACCGGTGGGTGAGAGCTTCCTTGAACAACCGCTTAAGTGTGTGGAAAAACGGTTAAAGATGGGAATTAATTATTTCAATTTTTCACCCACCATTGTGGTTAGTTAGCCTATGCTCAGGGTCCTGGGGCTGCTGGCAGCTCTTGGCGGCTCCTCTGACTTTTACTATTCCTTTTGCATGTAGTTGGTTGTAAAAGCCACCAAACTCATTCTTTTTGTCGTTCTTAAATCCACCTGGGACACGAACTCCATAGCCACCTTGAGCCAGCCAATCCACTATCGTCATTCATGACCAAGCTCAAGCTGCTTCCTTCACCATAGCCAAATCCATAATCCTAAATTGACCCCAGGAATACCTATGCGAGATCTCACCATGATCCCAGCACTAAACCTATGCCTAGGTCTTGCTTGGGGACTAACACCCATACCCTCCCCACAAAGCCACATTTCCTGTACATAGAAACTGTTTACTTTTACACCTGAGCACTCTGCGCATGGTCCTGGTTTTGTACTTGTGTATTCATGTACAGGCGCAGATCCGAACATGTAAGCCTGGATTGCGACTAATATCGTAATAGACATCTCAAGGTTGCTTGTTGTGCTTGGGATGAGACCCCCCCCCCCCCAACCAACTTTCCCATTCACACCTGGAGTTCTATCAAAAGTCCCAAGAAGTACAAACGCTGAACATTGTATTATTTGTGAGAGATTTTGCCAGAGACAGACACACAAATGAGGACATACAGCCAACATGTAAATCATATACAAAGCACCCCCAGATTTTTGAAACGGTCCAATGTGTTTCATTGTAGACGCCGAAGCAATTTTACCGGGATGGTTTGCATTTTCTGTGCGTGCTACGTCGCGCCATCACACTGACAACCATATGCAGTAGGAGAGCGCGGGAAGAAATGGGACACACTCACTGGTGGAGCTGGCCGAACTCTAATCTGTGGTGTGGGGGGAGGGGGAGGAGGCATGATAAGAAGGGGGTGGGTTGAGACCAGTTTCAAATCCAAGCTAACACTTCACTGGTCAAAAGTATGTAACATCACAGGCTTTGTCCCACACTACCTCTTCCCACTTCTCCCCTACTTTCATAAGAGAAAGAAAGACAGATGTCAAAGCGGTGAGGTACGGTACTTGGTAAAATCTGAAGATTATACATATGTGTCTGTTAAAGAGATGTCTGGTCACACTCGCTCCAGTGGCCATTTCTGCTTAATAAACAATGCTTGTGAGCTTGAATCACCTTATCTGTGCTCTTTATTTAATCTCAAGTGTACACAAATTACATACGCTCATTTGAGGAGGCATCTATATCACAATTAATCTGCACTAACAATTTATAAACAAAAGCTAACATCATTAACCAGTAGATTATATCAATAATACTGGAGGTCTGATAGGTGGAAAACACGTTTTTGGTGAAGGTAGCACACAAACTGTGGGTGAAATAGTGATTGTGCAAAGTATGTCACCGAAACGTAATGCTATCTGGAAACCAGAGAGTTGGTAGAACGATACATGTGCAGTGCTCAAATAGATACTTCATCTTCAATAAAATAATGATTTTAAAGATCAGTTTAAAAAAAAAAAGTTTTGCGTGACTGAAATGGAATGCAGCGTCAATCAGAATCGTAGATATACTGTAGCCATATGGGCGGCCTCTTCTTCATCCTCTCACATGCCATGCCCTCTCATGCTATATATCGATGCACACAGCACGTTTCTTGAAAGTATTATTTTGGCGATGTGTGTTCTGCAGTATTCAAGTACGAGCAAATGCAACCTGTCACTTCGCTAACAGGAATATTGAGGAGAGGGTAGGGAGGGAGGGAGACAGAGGGAGGGGGGATAGAAAGAGGGAGGGGGGAGAGAAAGAGGGAGGGGAGGGAGTGAGGATGGGGGAGGGGGATTGGGGAGGACAAAGAGTTCTGGGCATGTGTTTGATGTGCGACTTGAAGAAAAGCTGGGGGGGGGGGGACTGCTAAAAAAAAAAAAAAAAAAGCTTTTATTTTTCCAATTCACTAATTCTTTGACACCCCTTCTTCTTGACCTCCGGAGAGATGTATGGCGGGGGAGGGAGTTTGGGAGGAGGATAGTGCAAGGCGATGGAAGGGAAATGAAAGTGGCGTGAGGGGAGGCGGAAGGAAGCGCAGGCGGCGCGAGGGGAGGGGAAGGGAAGGCGGCACGAGGGGAGGGGAAGAAGGTGACGCTAGGGGAGGGAAGAAGGTGGTGCGAGGGGAGAGGACAGGAAGAAGGTGGCACTTGGGGGGGGAGGAGAAGAAGGCGGCACTCGGGGAGGGGAGGGGAAAGGCCGTGCAAGGTGAGGGGAAACACCGCGCTAGGTGAGGGGAGGGAACGAAGGTGGCGCGAGGGGAGGGGTGGGGAGGGGAAGAAGGTGGCACTATGGGAGGGGAGGGGAAGAAGGTGGTGCGAGGGGAGGGGAGGGGAAGAAGGTGGCGCGAGGGGAGGGGAGGGGAAGAAGGTGGCGCGAGGGGAGGGGAGGGGAAGAAGGTGGCGCGCGGGGAGGAGAAGAAGGAGGCGCGCGGGGAGGAGAAGAAGGAGGCGCGCGGGGAGGAGAACAAGGAGGCGCGCGGGGAGGAGAAGAAGGAGGCGCGCGGGGAGGAGAAGAAGGAGGCGCGCGGGGAGGAGAAGAAGGAGGCGCGCGGGGAGGAGAAGAAGGAGGCGCGCGGGGAGGAGAACAAGGAGGCGCGCGGGGAGAACAAGGAGGCGCGCGGGGAGGAGAAGGAGGCGCGCGGGGAGGAGAAGAAGGAGGCGCGCGGGGAGGAGAAGAAGGAGGCGCGCGGGGAGGAGAAGGAGGCGCGCGGGGAGGAGAAGAAGGAGGCGCGCGGGGAGGAGAAGAAGGAGGGGCGCGGGGAGGAGAACAAGGAGGAGCGCGGGGAGGAGAACAAGGAGGCGCGCGGGGAGGAGAACAAGGAGGCGCGCGGGGAGGAGAACAAGGAGGCGCGCGGGGAGGAGAACAAGGAGGCGCGCGGGGAGGAGAACAAGGAGGCGCGCGGGGAGGAGAACAAGGAGGCGCGCGGGGAGGAGAACAAGGAGGCGCGCGGGGAGGAGAACAAGGAGGCGCGCGGGGAGGAGAACAAGGAGGCGCGCGGGGAGGAGAACAAGGAGGCGCGCGGGGAGGAGAACAAGGAGGCGCGCGGGGAGGAGAACAAGGAGGCGCGGGGGAGGAGAACAAGGAGGCGCGCGGGGAGGAGAACAAGGAGGGGCGCGGGGAGGAGAAGAAGGAGGCGCGCGGGGAGGAGAACAAGGAGGCGCGCGGGGAGGAGAACAAGGAGGCGCGCGGGGAGGAGAACAAGGAGGCGCGCGGGGAGGAGAACAAGGAGGCGCGCGGGGAGGAGAACAAGGAGGGGCGCGGGGAGGAGAACAAGGAGGTGCGCGGGGAGGAGAACAAGGAGGCGCGCGCGGAGGAGAGCAAGTAGGCACGCGGGGAGGAGAACAAGGAGGCGCGGGGAGGAGAACAAGGAGGCGCGCGGGGAGGAGAACAAGGAGGCGCGCGGGGAGGAGAACAAGGAGGCGCGCGGGGAGGAGAACAAGGAGGCGCGGGGGGAGGGGAAGAAGGAGGGGCGGGGGGAGGAGAAGAAGGAGGGGCGCGGGGAGGAGAAGAAGGAGGCGCGCGGGGCGGAGAAGAAGGAGGCGCGAGGAGAGGGGAAGAAGGAGGGGGGAGGAGTGGGGAAGAAGGCGGCGCGAAGGGAGGGGAAGAAAGCGGCGCGAGGGGAGGGAGGGGAAGAAGGTTGCACGAGGAGAGGGGTGGAGAAGGCGGTGCAATGGGAGGGGAGTGGGGAACAAGGTGGCGCTTGGGGAGGGGAGGGGAGGAAGGTGGGACGAGGGGAGGGAGGGGAAGGTGGCGCAGTGGGAGGGGAAGAAGGTGGTGGGAAGGGAGGGAAGAAGGTGGTGGGAGGGGAGGGAAGAAGGTGGTGGGAGGGGAGGGAAGAAGGTGGTAGGAGGGGAGGGAAGAAGGTGGTGGGAGGGGAGGGAAGAAGGTGGTGGGAGGGGAGGGAAGAAGGTGGTGGGAGGGGAGGGAAGAAGGTGGTGGGAGGGGAGGGAAGAAGGTGGTGGGAGGGGAGGGAAGAAGGTGGTGGGAGGGGAGGGAAGAAGGTGGTGGGAGAGGAGGGAAGAAGGTGGTGGGAGAGGAGGGAAGAAGGTGGTGGGAGAGGAGGGAAGAAGGTGGTGCAGTGGGAGGGGAAGAAGGTGGTGTGAGGGGAGGGAAGAAGGTGGTGTGAGGGGAGGGAAGAAGGTGGTGTGAGGGGAGGGAAGAAGGTGGTGTGAGGGGAGGGAAGAAGGTGGTGTGAGGGGAGGGAAGAAGGTGGTGTGAGGGGAGGGAAGAAGGTGGTGTGAGGGGAGGGAAGAAGGTGGTGTGAGGGGAGGGAAGAAGGTGGTGTGAGGGGAGGAAAGAAGGTGGTGTGAGGGGAGGGAAGAAGGTGGTGTGAGGGGAGGGAAGAAGGTGGTGTGAGGCGAGGGAAGAAGGTGGTGTGAGGGGAGGGAAGAAGGTGGTGTGAGGGGAGGGAAGAAGGTGGTGTGAGGGGAGGGAAGAAGGTGGTGTGAGGGGAGGGAGGGAACAAAGGTGGCACGAGGGGAGGGGAGGGAAGAAGGTTGCACGAGGAGAGGGGTGGAGAAGGCGGTGCAATGGGAGGGGAGTGGGGAACAAGGTGGCGCTTGGGGAGGGGAGGGAGGAAGGTGGGACGAGGGGAGGGGAGAGAAGGTGGCGCAGTGGGAGGGGAAGAAGGTGGTGGGAAGGGAGGGAAGAAGGTGGTGGGAGGAGGGAAGAAGGTGGTGGGAGGGGAGGGAAGAAGGTGGTGGGAGGGGAGGGAAGAAGGTGGTGGGAGGGGAGGGAAGAAGGTAGTGGGAGGGGAGGGAAGAAGGTAGTGGGAGGGGAGGGAAGAAGGTGGTGGGAGGGGAGGGAAGAAGGTGGTGGGAGAGGAGGGAAGAAGGTGGTGGGAGAGGAGGGAAGAAGGTGGTGCAGTGGGAGGGGAAGAAGGTGGTGTGAGGGGAGCGAAGAAGGTGGTGTGAGGGGAGGGCAGAAGGTGGTGTGAGGGGAGGGAAGAAGGTGGCGTGAGGGCCGGGAAGACGGTGGTGTGAGGGGAGGGACGAGGGTGGTCTGAGGGGAGGGAAGAAGGTGGTGTGAGGGGAGGGAAGAAGGTGGTGTGAGGGGAGGGAAGAAGGTGGTGTTAGGGGAGGGAAGAAGGTGGTGTGAGGGGAGGGAAGAAGGTGGTGAGAGGGGAGGGAAGAAGGTGGTGTGAGGGGGGGGAAGAGGGTAGAGTGAGGGGAGGGAAGAAGGTGGTGTGAGGGGAGGGAAGAAGGTGGTGTGAGGGGAGGGAAGAAGGTGGTGTGAGGGGAGGGAAGAAGGTGGTGTGAGGGGAGGGAAGAAGGTGGTGTGAGGGGAGGGAAGAAGGTGGTGTGAGGGGAGGGAAGAAGGTGGTGTGAGGGGAGGGGAGGGAACAAAGGTGGCACGAGGGGAGGAGAGGGGAAGAAGGCAGCGCGGGTGGAGGGGAGGGGAAGAAGGTGGCGTGAGGGGATGGGAGAGGAAGAAAGTGGCGTTAGGGTAGGGTAAGGCTCCGTAAGGTGAAGGGAAGGAAGCGTGAGCAGAGGGTGAGCGAAGGCAGCATCAGGGCAACAAGAGAAGGAAGCGTGAGGGGAGGGTAGACGGCGTGCCAGGGCATTCCCGGGGCGATAAACCTCACCCCAACAGCAACGTTTTATTTTTAACAGCTGTGTTCCATGTAAAATTGGGTGGGAGCATTTAAAAAATTAAAATCCCTGCTATCTACCTGGCAAAGGCCTGCCTGCATGCACACCCCAACTCATATGCATGCCTCCAACCTGCTCGCATGCAGGCATGCACAAAACCTACCACGTCCAACCTGTTTGTGCTGTCTACGTACCTCTTCGTTTTGAGCCACTGCCGACTATTAATATTGTTGTATTTGCCGGGTTCGGGGGCGAGGAATGACCGCTAGATGGAGCAGTTGGGCGATTTCCCCCCCCCCCGCAAACACCCGGAATTGAAGGTCATCACTCCAGATAACTCCGAAGTCAACGGGTCGCTTAATGGACCATGGACGCCAATGTTTTGACCGCGCGGTTAGGGTCTTTTTGTCTGATTCCAATTTACCTAATTAGCCGGGCGATCTTGCTACCGGGGAAGCCATACCTTCGGCCGGCTTTGTCCGAACCGAGTCGCTGTTACCGACTCGGATCCGGCGTAACCGAGCGGGAAGTACCAAAGCCGCGCCAGTCCAAATAACAATCTACAGCACAATCGGCCTCACGATAACTCAAACCCGAACCATGCTAGGCCAATGAGAGAAAGAACAGAAAACGAGCTGGTACATTTAACACGGGGTTTATTCACAATAGGCAATAGGGAGGGAAACACAAAGCAGACGTAATCATGAATATGAATGCAGGCAAATGTACAATGGCATTCACTTAACAGTTTCAGTTGCAGACTGTCGCCACACACACCCAAAAAGAAATGGAGCCGGCTCGCCTTTATTGGACCCTCCAGCCGTGTAGGATAGGCAAGCTGGGGGTCAGAGTTTGGTCGGGTACCTGGCCGCTTCCTGCGGTTTTACTGACCCGCACTTGTGGAGCTCGGAGTCCATGGAAGGGAACGGGGATCCCCAGCTCGAGCGCTCCAACACAACCCACCACGGTAGGACTCGAACCCACGAACCAGAATCCAACGAGCGCAGCCAGAATCCTACGAACGACCCGGCCAGCCACGAACGATGACTGACGACCAGAAGCAAGGAACGACCTCCAAGGAACCAAGGAACCCCCCGGATACAGCTCGCGATCCTTCTTATCCCTCCCCCCCCCTGCGGGGTGGAGGGATCCGCTCTCGGGTAACTCGCCTCCGGATTGGACAGGGCGTTTTTGGGTGTCGTGGTGGCCAACCGCGATTGGAGGAGGGGCGTGTCGGCGTCTCGGTGCTCCTCCCCCAAGAGAGGCCCTGTCGTCTTCCCCAGTGTCGACAGGGGAGACATTCTTCTTTGATGGAGCGGAGTCAGAGCTCCGAGGCGAGGGGGCTCCGCCCACGTCCGCAGTCAGAAACACATGCGTTATGGTGCCGTGGTGCGAAGTGAAGGTTTGGCGGGTGAAGTTCTTGTTCGCCCGCAGAGTGGGAGAAGGAGTGGTGTGTGGGTTTTGTTGGCGTTGGTAGATTTAAAGATGTAAAAAAACCTGACTATAAAAGAAACTCGCAGCGGATACATGAAATTAACCCATAAGACACAGGGGAGAGATTCTAACTATCCACATATACTTAACGAGATAACTGAACTATGGGACTGCTGACTGTCTGTGTGCAAAAGGCTTCCAAATTCGTAACAATATACTGCAGAAAATATTCGTGTATTTGGCCCTGTCCCCTTGGGCAGGGTTAAAAGTTCAGATACTAAAGTAAAACATGCAATTACAGGCACATTTTAAAACTTTTTTAAAAAATGAAATCAGCATTGGGGGATGCATTAAATATGTAACGATTTTTTGGATTTGACACCCGGTTCATGCCCCAGTGGGTGGGGACTTCGGGTCACAGGGGTCAAAACAAGAAAAAAAATGAACTAAAAATTTTATATTGGGTCATTCCTGGTGGAACCTTTTGCTGTCTATCAACCGGGCTTAAGGTGGGAAGTATAGGGATTTACGATGGCACACCATCAAGTTCGCTCCATTTTTGACCTGAAACCACTTCACATATCCTAAAGGCACAAGAGGCACAAACATTACGGAAATGGCTCTGCTAGACGTAACAATTCAATGCTTGTCATTTCATAGTGGTGAGTTGACATCCTCCACTGCCTTGCTTGAAGGAACATTTGGGTTATTTTATAACAAAAAGATGTGGCTACCATTGTAAGAGATGGTATGATTAAACAGTGCATAGATAGAATGGTCTGGATTGCAGTGAAGGTGAACGACGACCCTGCTCACCTGCTTTGGCTGCGCATTCAGAGAGCCTTATGGAGTCTAGCAGCGTTTAAAGACCAGGAAAGAGGTCGGAAGAGGAAAATTTCAAACCAAATTCACCAAAAAAAAGAGTAATGATGCTTTACACCAACAAGTAATGATGCTTTATGGTCATCAACAGATGAAATGAGAAAAAGGAAAAAAATTCAAGGAAAATGGAGGCTTACCCTTTCAACAAACAAGAATATCTTTAAGTACAATTTATATAGGCCACAACTGTCTCTGAAGAGAGCATAATAATGTGAAAAAAATGACTTCTGAGGACTGCATCAAGTATGGCGATGTGGAGGTGAGTTGTAAGTGACGCACACACTCACTCATGAGATGGTGGAAAGGAGCTGCTTGCAAGGGACATGTATTCCCGTGAGATGCTAAGTCGGGTTTCGGCGAGGTGGGACACGTTTGGAACGTGCTTGTCCGTGAGATGCAGGTGAAGAGGGAGTGGTTTGTAGTGATGTGCTTATTAAGTGACATTCCGCTGAGGTGCTGGTGTGGTGGGAGAGATTTGAAGTGACATGCTTGCCAACAAGATCAGGGTTTTAATTCACTTTTAAAGTAGATGGCTAGGTTCATCAAAGTAGACGTCTGTGATTCAACGAGTGAAGCGAGTAGTTATTTGCCAGGCCATTTCGGCCCTGAGAAACTCTGAGGGTCTAGGATGTAACAGAACTAAAAGAGCAGTAGAAAGATGGGGTGGGGAGGGGGAAGTTTGGACAAGGCTTAATCTTACTGTCATACAACAGTCACTGACTTGAGAATTCTTGAATAAAATGGTAATTTTTTACTTTTTACTTTACTTACCGCAGTTGACACATTCTGTTCTCTAGATTGAGGATTATCTAAAAAGTGAGAACATCTATCAGTTTAATGTTTAATTAATAAAGTTAATATTTTTTGTCACCTTGTTTATCTTTTTCTCTCATTTTGCATTTGTGGCACTGCAACTGTCACCAGCATTTGAATTATTAAGCGAGAAATTAGTCATCCAGACCCATATAAATAAGGTCGATGCATGCCCCACAGTTTCGGCAACACCAATAGATTTCCTTGCAACTGTCATTTTGCTTAAGCATATATAATAACTAGGAAGAGTACCCGACTCAAATGACAGGAAAAGCAAATAAAAGTATCCGTTCCCAGTGATGGGAAAGGTTTACGTAAATCTATCAATTTAAATAATATTTAATGGACTTTGAAAAAAAAGGTCAATTGTGTTGCATTCTTGGTTTCACGCAGAGCCAAAGCTCTGAGAGACTTGTATATCCTACCACAAAATGGTGGTGAAACATAGGGTGGTGGAGGTTCGATTTGTTTAAAAAGAAGGCAAAATATCCTGGTTGCGAAATAAAATTTGGCATCAACATTACTCATGCCTGTTCTCCCGTCATTTCAAAAGTGAATATTAAGCTTTTCAAATACAGAGCGGGAAACGGCCACCATAAACAAGAGACAGGCGAACGTACGGACAGACATCATTGATCACAATCACACACATGTTGAATTAATACTCTGAGGGTCTAGGCTGTCAGGTCGAGGATGTAATCCTCCAGAGGGCATAAAATAGATGACTTCCCTTCCATGGAACTTCAACACAGGAGACCATTCAGCCCAGGAAGCCTGTACAATGGTTGCTAACCTATGACTTTTTTGTATTCAGAGTCAAGGCTCATGGAAGAGCTAGAACACAAAACAGATCAGGACAAAAGGAACAGTAGAGACGGTAGGGGGGGGCATGACAAAAGAGGGATAATTGGACAAACAATGAGGTCATGAGGAATGGGGTCAACAGAATGGATACAGAAAGAAACTTCTTCCTTCCCCCCCACCCCCAATTCTTCCTAACCTCCTCCTCTTCTGTGTCTGTCTGTCTATCTGTCTCTCTCCTCCCTCTCCCACTCTCTCCTCCCCTCCCCCTCTCCCCTACTCAGACTGGGTGGTTTGTCATTGATTCCCAGGAGTAGTTCGGGCAGGAATTTGTAACTTGGCCACAATGGCGGAGATAACTAACTCACCCACTCTTCGTGAAGGACACGGTGGGGATCTTAATGTCCATTAACTAATGTCGGAAGACAGGGTGCCCAGTTTAATGTGTAGGAAAGACACCTTGATGATTCACCCTACCTGTGAAACACCAGGATGATCTTTTATAGCTGCATCAGGATTTGAACCCAGGCGAGACAGCTTAGAGATGAGTGGGGATACCTCGAGGCCTGTGGAACAACAGGATGACATTCTTATAGTGGGCCAAGATTCAAACCCAGACTAGACAGCTTCGAGGTTTGTGTGGGTACCGGAAGTCATCCTGTCAGAGGTCTATCTTGAAGCACTGTTCATAAACAAACTGCGATTCCATGTTGTATGAATACATTTATCATGTACATATAATAAAAATAGAATCCGAATCCAAAAAAATTACCACTAGTTTCCCGAGATGGTGTAAAATAAAATCAGACACACAATAATTACCTTTAAAAGAATGAAAAAAAAGCATTTTGGAGCCATTTTAACTCACCTCCCTCAAGTGTATTATTAGCTTATCTGGAATTTACATTCCAGACAGGTATCGTCATCGTGCACCATCCGTCCGTCTCCTTTTTCGACTTCTCCGGCCAAACCGCTGGGCCGATCCGCCTAAAATTTTGAAGCAACGTTCCTCTCCTGACTGGTAGCAGTAATTGCAAAGCTCGTTTCAGTCAAATGACTAAATTCGGGCAAAGTGGCCAACTTCGTAAATTTCCTCAAAAACCTTCTTCTCCAGGCCCACCAGTCAGAATGCTAACAAATTTGGGTTACAACAAAAGGACACGGTCCTGATGTTAAATTGCGAAGTTCACGCCGATCACATGACCAGAAGTGTGTCAAAATGGGGGTCTCACAAATTCCTTCCAAAATCATCTTGTCCTGATCCACCAGTTAGAATGCTAACAAATTTGGGTTACAACATTAGGCCAAGGCAGGGATGTTAAATTGCAAAGGTCATGCCGATCACATGACCGAAAGTGTGTCAAAATGGTGGTCCCGCAAATTCCTTTAAAAATCATCTTCTCCTGATCCACCAGTCAGGTCAGGTCAGGTCAGGTATGGCAGCATGCACCGGAGAAGCACAATGCTGCATCCACTTCATGCAGGTACTCCAGGGGCCTCCGCCTGGCAATCCCCCAGTCAGATGCCTGGCCCATCCCCATCTCCTTGTGATGCTGATCAACCTGCCGCACGTGGTCGACTTATTGGCCTCATCCACTCACGAGGCTCCCTTGGTGAGAGAATCTGGTGAGCAGGATCAGCATCAGGAAAACGAACCACATGTCCATACAGCAGGAGCTGAAGCATCTCATTTGAGTCTCTCTCAGTGACCGCTCATTGGACACAAAGTCCGACCAGTGAAAACCAAGGATTCTCCAGAGACCTGGTACCAAAGGAATTAAGTCTCCATCTCAGATCCCTGGTCAGAGTCAAAGTCTCACATCTGTAGAGCGAGACTGGAAGCACCAAGGACCTGAAGACTTGTACTTTCGCCCTCCTGCACAGGTACCAACAGCACCACACCCCATGATCCAGTGAATCCATAACTCCCCACCCCTGACCCAGATGTCTATCGGCCTCTGCTCACAGCCAGCAGAGACATGAATATCACTGCCACAGTAAGTGAATCTCTCCATGACCTCAACATCCTTACCAAAAACCGGTACAGACAAGATGTCATTGAAAGCCTGGATCTTAGTTTTGACCCAGAAAACCCATAATCCCAGTGGCTCCAACTCCTCATTCAGCACCTCGAGGGCCCCCAAAAGGATATCCAGTCTCCGCAAAGATGACTGCATCATCTGCGAAATCTAGGTCAGAGATCTTTACATTCCCAAACGATGCACCGCAGCTTGATCTCTCTGACAACCTCCCCAGAATCCAGTCCATACAAGTGCTGAAAAGTGTGGGGGCCAGTACACACCCCTGACAAACTTCAGTAACAACTGAAAATAAGTCGGAGATGGTATCACTACATCTCACAACACTCTAAGTACCAGAGTATAGTTCAGACACCAGATTGATTAGTTTTGGTGGCACCCCACGAAGACCATAAATCCTCCAGAGGGCATCCAGATTCACTGAATCAAATGCTTTGCAGAGATCAACATAGGCTGCAGAATGCTACCACATTTAGGTTACAACATTAGGACAGGGTCCTCATGTTAAATTGCAGAGACCATGCTGATCACATGACCAGAAGTGTATCAAAATGGCAGTCCTGCAAATTCTTTCCAAAATTATCTTCTCCTGATCCATTTGTCATAATGCTAACGAATTTGGGTTACAACTGTGCATTGTACCTTCCTAACAGTGATGACTCCATCTACATCTCAGCCAACATGGACAAACTTTTAATCACTCATCCCAACTCTCTCTTCTTCACATCTGACAATTTCAATTCTCACCATGCAAATTGGCAGAGTGTTGGTACCTCTCTCACCAGCCAAGGCACTTCAGCAAAGGACTTCTTTGACTCCATGGGACTGACCCAATCTGTGAACCTTCCAGCCCTGATTTCTCCAAATGGCAAATTCTTCCTTCTGGACTTGGTGAAGACTAACCACCACAAATGTCTCCTGCTCTTCCTCTGCTCCAATTGATTCATCTGATCACATGCTTGTGAAAGTCAACATCTCTCGAGCTATTCTCGGAGAGTTGCCTCAACACTGGTGAGTCTGGCATGTCACTCAAGCAGACTGTCAGGGACTCCGAGCAACCCTCTCAGTTCTGAACTGGTCTCCCATATCGACTGCCCCTGATGTTAACTCAGCCTGTAAATTCTGCAACTGCAACCTGTATGTATATATATATATATATATATATATATATATATATATATATATATATATATATATATATATATATATATATATATATACACATCTCATGTGCAGATTCATCCCATCTTGTCTTCAATTATCCAACCCCTCTTCCCACCCTGAATCCTGTGGTGAAGCAGCTGCTCTGAAACAACTTGCCTTCTCTTCATGGAAGGCTAATCCGACGAAGGCGATCTCAGTGCACATCCAAAAAGTCCACAATAAGTGCGTGTCTACTTTCAGGAAAGCAAGAAAACAACATCTGTTCCAACCTCAAGAATGAACTTTCAAACCGGGTAGTGCATTGCTTAGTCTGTCTCTGGCGAATGCGATCCTTCCATCTCTTGAAATGGCACCACAGCCAACTCTGCTCATGAGAAGGCTGAATGCCTCAATTCTGTGTTTGCTTCTTAATCCAGTGTCTCCAACCCTTCACTCTCTGGACCTACACCACTATGCCTGGAGTCTGTCTTTTGCATCTTTGAAGGTGGAAAAGATTATTTCAACCCTTCACTGACTACTACTGGACCAGACGGCATCAGCTCACATGTCGTAAAAACCTGCTCTGCAACACATCCTCTCTCTGCCTTTTCACCCTATAATTTGCCAGAGGTCATCTTCCATCTGCTTGGAAACCAGCCATCACTGCATTACATAAACTAGAACAGCACTCGGTAGAGCGCATACCTCTGCCAGACTGAACAGTTTACATTTTGATCCCACTGACAGGTGGGATCTGAATCCGAATCCAGACTTGAACCAAAATCGAAATGGCTTGTTCTTGTCACCTTACCAACTCATCCACCTAGGTTTTGTCATAACTCGTCCACAACTTTTTGAAATATCATGATATATAACGTTTTTGGCCCCAACTCTCAATGGTGAAGCATCACTTGTTAAAAATTTTGAAATTATCATGTCCGGATTTTCACCAAAACCAGTTGACCATCATATCTGCACTGTCTGTATACGGGTAACATCACGGTATGATTGAACTCAAACAGCAAATAATTTTCGATTTTCCATAAAAAATGCCAAGTCGATGCATCCTTGGTGCTTGGACACATATATAGACACATTAACGTGTGTCTCTGTCTATGTCTCTGTCTCTATCCTGTGCTGTGTTTGTGTTTTTCCTACCCCATAATTTTCTGCTCCTTTGTATCCCTGTATGTGCATGTGAGTTCAGTTATCCCTGTAATCTTTTTCCAGAGAGAGAGAGAGGGAGAGAAAAACTCATGGTTAGTCTTTGTGTGTGTGCTTGGCCGAAAGAACTCTGTGTTGTTGAGGCCTGCACTCTGCTTGCCGTGCTTTGAAATATCAACATTCTTTGTCGGCTTTCCATTACTATGTTTTTTTTTTATTTTTACCTTCGCCTGTACTGCAAATTCTGCTTGCGACAGGTTTTTCCTTTATTAGCTTTTCAAAATCTTTTTTTTTGATTTCGTTCAGTTGAAGCGATGGCAAACGTTCATTTACAGAATAGCATTTACGAGTCACCCGTAGAAATGGGGTAATAGTCAGTCCACCCGACGGAGTACGGGTTGAGGACCTCGTGACGTGCTTGGGAGAACTCATAGGTTTTGAAAACATGTTAGCAGCCTCGAAGATGAACCAACGAGTTGTTGTTTTTCTTTCCGAGGAGCGCTATGTTGCCCAGGTGGTTGAAACTGGTTTGTCTGTACCACCAGACATATTTGTTAATGTTAGCATGTTGGACTCACCGGCGGTGAAAATCATGTTGTCCGATTTGCTTAGTTTCGTTAAATGCGAAAAGATCTTGTCCGTTTTAAAACAGTTTGGCACGGTGGTGTCACGAATCTCCACGATTCCCCTTCGCTTCCACAATGCATCATATTATGTCGTTCTGGCGGCAATGTTATATCGTGTTGAAAAATAATGCCAAATCACTCAATGCCTCAGCGACATTGGTCGTTGAAAATCGGAACTACCAAATGTACAATACAACAGAGACAATGATGTGCTTCACTTGTGGTGCGTTCTGTCATTCAAAAGGTCCTTGTCCAGAGTCTGTATCCCATGATGCATCGAAACAGTCAGACAAGAATATTTCCCCCAGTGGCACATCTAGACGGACAGAGCCAAATGTCGACCTCAGTAGCAATTGTGACACATCAAAGACCAAAGATCAACCTTCATGTTTGAGTGTGGTGTTCAAATAATTCCACGGCAGTTGATGCGGGTTTTATTACCGTGCCCTCGAAGAAGAATCACAAAAGAGGAAGGCGGTAGTGAGGGCACGCAGGCGAGCTGTCCAAAAAAAAGATGGTGTCGTCTAGTGAATGCAACGTTTCTGATTTAGAAACGGTAACTCCTGCAACTGGTCTTGTGACGCAGAATCGGTTCAGCGTTTTAGCTGAAGAAGAAGATCCCCATGGTTATTAACACTAAACTCAGGAACCACAAAGATGCTCTCATCCAACGCCCTGCTGAGGATGAAGTGTCTGAAGTAATGGAGGCAGAAGAGGTAACAGCTGCTAAGGTAGAATGCACAGCCTCTGTTGTGGAAGCTTTAACTCCTACCATGGTTTTTAAAACTCCGGCTGTGGAAGCATCGGTTACACCTCAAGTAGAAGATAAAGTTCCTGTTATGGAAGCATTGGTTTCGGTGGGTGAGAAAACGAATGACAACCACCTGGATTACGACTCGGATGGAGCCGAGTCACTTGCCTCTTGTGCTAGTGGTGAGGAACGACCTGGCCATAGCTCAACAACTAGAGGGTGATGATGATGATATATCACCCATGGAAATTTTAAAAGTTCCTTCAGGACACTTTTCGAAAGAAAAAGGTTAAAATTATTAATTTCTTTCCGAACCGCTCAGGCTATATTATTGAGGGCCGGTGTTCGGCGGCGATAAACGACCACCAGGGGGAGCAGTAGAGCCATCTCCCACCGATCACCCGGAATTTAGGTCATGACTCCCGGACAACTCCGAAATGTCACGGGTCACTTATAGTGTAGTGGCCGGGGCTGAAAATGGGCTCTAATTTAGGAGATACCCCTACCGGAGGTATAACAAGCTGAAACCAGTCTCATTTGAACTGTATGGATGTCTAGCTTTTGAAAACTGAGGTTGAAGTTGGTGAAATTCTGCACAACATGGTGAATTAACCCCTTGGGTGTGGGAACATAAGAGAAAATGCCCATTTTCAATCATTCATTATTTACTTCAATAAGCATAAAATAGATGTAGAATGGTTGAATATTTCAGTGTATTTCTATGTATTGGACATGTTTTAAGATATTTCAGGGGGCTTTAGGCTCCTAAAGGGGTTAAGGACCCACAAAATACCCTCAATTTTGGCAGTTTTTGTTCAATTTTAGCAAAACCTTGTATGTTTTCTCTTATTAAATGCCCAATATATTGTTACGGTTGTGGAAATTCACAGGACACCATATAGGTCCTTAGATCAGTTATGTCGATAAGTCTGTGTTCAGATAGATTTCCCCACCGATGTTCTAAGGGATTTATTCGTGGAACCAGGCTGTGAATCTTCAGTTAGCCGTTTTTCTTTTGCTGTCGTTATTTTGGACCAACCGCATTTCAACCACCACAACCACCTTCTCCACAGCCGCCTTCACAACAACCGCCTCCTCCACAACCGCCTTCACACAACCACCTTCTCCATCACCATCGCCAACATCCCCACAGACAATGAACAACCACCTTCTCCACAACGCCAACCACAATCTCCTAAACCACATCTCCCCCAATAACCAACAACGAACAGCAACGCCTTACCGTCATCTCCATTGCGCCACCATCTTTGCGCCAGCGACGGTGATTTCACCCACGTCCGCTCTACTTCGTTGGCACCAGGGTCGATGATCTCTGCCACGTCCGCTCGCTCCGAGCTTTGCCTCAAAATCGGATCAGGAGATCAAAGGGGGCGGAGCCAGCGGGGGGTCAGAGGTGAGGGATCGGAGATCAAACCTCACCTCACGGGCCCGATAAAAAAGCGTGCAGAGCGCCAAGCTCGCAGTCTGTCTGGGTTTGGAGTTGTGTGAAGATCAAGGTTCGAGTCCAGTGGAGGTCTGGGTTCGCCGAGGAGCAAAGGAGCGCAGCCAAGCCTGCCGTGCAGAACTGCGCCTTCGTGTGCGGGACGTGGAGAGGCCAGAGAGGAGTCGCCAGGCAGCGGCATAACGGTCCGAGGTGATCAGGCCTTGGGACAGTCCGAGCAACGCTGAGGGACGGACGGGCTCTTACAGAGGGCATCAACTCTAAAAGAGCAAAGACCCGTTCGTTCCTCGGAGGCGTTTTCGGCTGGACCCGAACCACGAGGCCGCCCGACGAGGCCTGGGCCGGACCGCGGTCACGCCAGCTGCCGTGCGGACGGGACGTCGCGGGTCGCCCCAGCGAGGAACCACGAAGGTGAAGGTAACCAGCCCGGCCTCTCGGAGCTTCTGCGGTCTTCACAGCTCCGTGAATATAAAGACCCAAGAGGTCCAGTTTACCCCTCGTCTTTCCTGGAGTTTTTCCTTGTTTCTTTTCATGAACGTTGTGGTGCCATGTCCTTAGGTAGAACTGATGTTAAGTGCAAGTGACTGTACATAATAAATATACGGTTGTAGTCTTTGTCTTGCTCACGTCTTGTCCCTACCCCCCAATCATTGCATGCTTGTATATCTCTGCATTGCTGCTTTGACCGTATATGTGTGCAAATAAATGTCCTTGTGTGAATGTAAACCTGTTCATTGCGTCCTTTCCCTCATTGAGTTCGAAATAATAGCTGGCTTTTTAATAGCCGATAATACAATCGGATCCAACGGGGCTTTCGCGATAACACCCCGCTCGGTTATCCCAAAACGAAGCGAGCTGCTTAAGCGGCTCGTTTCCAAGTGAGCCCCGTTGAGGTACAGTCTCTCAGTAGTCTGCCCGCGCGATTAATTAGGTAAATCGACCATTCAGCGATCGGACCCTGAAACGCGTGGGTAGAGTGTTCACTAGGCTGTGGTGTGCATTAAAAACACACCCGCAGCGGGATTTCGGCATTTGATCCGGAAGGCTGCGACTGGATTGCTCATCCGATTCGGCGAAAAGCGGCTGTCCACACGCCAGCGGGCGGAAATCTACAACAATATGTTTTAAAAGTGCCAAATTTGATTATTTTCATCAGGCAGGGTGTCTCATTAAAGAATATGTCAGTTAAACTATGATAGAATGTTCACAACCAGGTAAATTAACCCTTTCTCTGACGTGCACGGTTCGAGTGAAAATTCTCATTTTTCTAAAATCGGCATCTTTTATGCAAAAATGAACTGTTATCATGGAAAATATCAGGGTTACTATCAGAAATTGATATTATGCAAGGTATTTCATGGACTTTTAAGCTGCCAAGGGGTAAAAGACCCCCGGAATACCTCCAAATCGGCATTTTTTTAAAACTAATTTTATGCCACAATTTCCTCTTTTTTCGCATGATATTGTCATTAAATGTTATCACAGTCCCAAGTCTGATTTGATGAACCAGTCAGATTGTCTCATGATTGAAATTGCAGTTGAACTCGGATAAAAAGATTCACACCTTTGAGAAAATCTATTCAATATGTTTATGTTGTTGCACAGTGAAACCCACTCATGAATCTTTCAATACTGATCACATCTGAAATTAGCTGGCCATGCATCTAAATATCAAAAACAGTGTCTATCTCTGTTGCTTTTTCATTTTCCTGTTGTACGACATTGCTGTGATTGCTGCAGTCAGTGCAGCAACATATGTCAATACACTCTAGTCCTGCAAGGACACAAGGGCACATCCTCCCGTTTTCACAGTTTTTGTCAATGCAGTGGAGGTGTGTTAAGTCTCGAACCTCAGCTGGAGCGAATGTTGAGTATACATGGTCTGGGTAATTCCACCACCTTAACAAGCGGACCAGCCATGACCAACTGGTGATATCAACGGTGGGTTAGCAACATGGCTGTCGCACCAAATCTTGGTTTGATACTTGGCCCATAGGATGTGCTGCTTGAATGCATACTCGGTTGGGGGAAGCATGGATGCTGGCTTGTCTGTGGTTGTGGCCAAATGGAAACATAGATCATTCAATGAATCCAAGTCTTTGACTTTTTTGCCATACAGCAGAAGCACAAATTTCCATGACAATGAAACACAAGTGTCTATATCAGCCTCATGAAATCCTTTCATATCTGACAATGCTTGTGCATTCTTGATCAGTGTAGAATAAGCTGTTCACGTCCCAATTCTGTTGAAAGAACATGTGGTGTCACACCCAGCGATAGCGTGTATGGCAGTGAGACACTCACAAACAGTCGGTCCAAACTGAATAACTATCTCATGGACTGGAATGTATCTCTCCTTTCCAGAATGCCCAGCGTACATGTATACCTTGTCAGTCAGCTGTTTTCTACTAGAATAGTAGATCAACAGTACCAGGACATCCGTGTCATCACAGCGAACAATGACCCTTGAATGGTCACGTGGGAGACTGACGGCATGGAGGATTATCCTAGTATCCGCTTCCTCCTGTGTACTCTGCAGAGAGTCAATGGATGAGACTCCGAGTGGTTGTACTTCTTTCACCAGCTTGCCATCACCGAAACCACCGGCCAGAATAATTGATTTCTCGTTTGGTAATTGTTCGTAATTGTCCAATATATGTTGAGAGATGAAGTTTGCTCGGCTGGACTTGTTGCCTCCACTTTTCAGAAACTGACAGTAGTTTGGAACCTGTCTGCCTCCTTGAATCTGGTATGTTCGTACCATGTTGTTGGCACCCCTCCGCTGCCTTTCGGATGATTTGATTGATGTCTCGACGTCACAGCGATCAAAGATTACTGTAATGCTACTGATATCCAATGAAGGATTCCTGAAAAGTCGTAATAGTCGTTTTTGAACTATTGTCACTAAATCTTGGAATGTTGTGAAGTGATTTTCATCCAAACTCTGAATCATAGCCATCCCATCAATTATGTATGTGGATGATGTGGGTTCAGGTCTTGCCGAGATTTGTGGCAGCTCTGTGAGAACGTCCACACAATTTGTCTCAAGCTTCTTGGTAAGGTCAGCTTTTTCAGTTTTCCTCATCGACCCATCTTCATGGAAGAGTACTGGTGGCACGGCGACCAGTTCGTAACAAAGTACCTGCCTCAAATTGACATTACGAATTGAATTGACTCAAATTGAATTGACTCAAATTGAATTGACTCAAATTGAATTGACTCAAATTGACTCTGTGAGACAGCCAATAGCCACCTGAACAACACCTCAGTATCAATGATCAGCTTCTGGTCCTTGTCATTGGTGAGTGCCTTCTTAATATCTGAAAATGTCAACACCGTTTCTTCCTTCAAGGGGTCCCAGAAACTCTTAGAATGTTCGATCCCAATTCTTTCTTTGACGAACTCCTCATAGCCTGCTTTTCCTTTTTCTGGAATACAGTTCAGAGAATTCTCAACTTCTTGAGATGCCATTTGACCGGTGGTGATGTTTCGAAGTGATTCTGGTACCTCATCGAGATTAAATGGATTTTGACACTGGCTGACAATGTATTCTTTCATGTTCTTCAGATCGTTTTTGTCCTTGTTCATGCGTGCATTTCCAAGCTCCTCATGAAGGTTTGCTTTTGAACCAGATTGGCAAAGGTCTTTGAAAGACTCCAAGTATTCCCAGTGACATGGCGTGTCATCAGCCAGCGCAGAAGCTGATGATTCCTCCTCGACTCTTCGCTTCTTTATTTATAGTTTGTTCCAGGGCTTGGTCAGTTGGCACACAATTAAATGTTCTATGTGGGGATCTTCGCACAACAAATCCACCTTGCATAATGTGTTCATACATTCTTGGCTGAGTTTGTTCCAACTGCTTCATCTCTGCAATATACACTGGAGTGTAGCGAGCATAGTTAATGCATCCTGCAGCACATAGTTTCATTAATCCTCTGATCTTGTACTGTGAGAACATCTTTGGTTTTCTTTTTAAGATCCCACCTGTTCAATAGGCCTAATTTGACCAATACAATGAGTGATGATCCTCTTCTTGAGGTCAGTGTCTTGAAGTTTATAAGAAGATTTGACATGTTTGAGCCATGCATGACAGAGGCACAGGTGTCATGATGCCAAAAACAAAAGATCAGCAGCGGCAACGATCGAGAGTAGCCTGCGAATCATCCCTGCTGCTGCACTGAATTGATGCAATCGTTCAGCCAGAATATTCATCGTCAAGATGTTGCGTGATTAAATCACCAATAGAGTCACTCGAAAATATACCGCTGACATATTTCTTAACAATCACTTTCGCCCCAGAAACCACAGTCAATCTGAACCACCCTGGGCATGGTGTATTGGTTGAACTCATAATATCATCATGGGAGAAAATTCTAACTGTCATTATCATTATTAATTGTATTTATTTACAGTACATATGCTACATGTGGGGGTATTTTGGGTTCCTTTTAATCCCCTACTCATTACAAACTGCACAGAATATCTCAAAACAAATGAAATACCATCGAAAATTACAATGTAATGAGTTTGGCCCGAAATCGTTTAAAAAAAATGCCAAATTAGTGGTATTCTGGAGGGTCTTTTACCCCTTGGCAGCATAAAAGTCCATGAAATACCTTGCATAATATCAATTTCTAATAGTAATCCTGATATTTTCCATGATAAGTTCATTTTTGCATAAAAGATGCCAATTTTAGAAAAATGCGAATTATCACTCGAACTGCGCACATGTCAGAGAAAGGGTTAATTTACCTGGTTGTGAACATTCTATCATAGTTTAACTGACATATTCTTTAATGAGACACCCTGCCTGATGAAAATAATCAAATTTGGCACTTTTAATACATATTTTGGGAAGTGAAGAGAAAACGTACAACTTTTTGCTAAAATTGCACAAAAACTGCCAAAATTGGGGGTATTTTGTGGGTCCTTAGGACAAAGTCACATTTGCTCTACGGCGAGGATACGGCGGCTGTACGCCCTCTGAATTGACAGAAACGTGCGGCTGCCGCAGAGTTTCTGCGGTGGCCTCAGGGTGGCCCTACGCCGTTTGGCTATCTTTTACAGGCCATAGGGGTCGCCGTGGAATTATAACCTTTCATTTCTACGTTCGCCGTAGCAATTCAACCAGCCGAAAAAAAAAAAAATTACCCATTCGTTACCGTCCGTCTGGCCGCACGTTCACCTTAGGGCCTCCCTGCGGTCGCCTTGCGGGCACCTTGAGGCTACCTTGCGTCTGCCTTGAAAATTCTATGGCCACCGCAGGGCCCCCTTAAGGTCACCGTGCAACATCAAATCAAAGACCGTACGGCAACCCCACGTTTTCGGTCTCCACAATTTATAAATACCCTGTGCGGCTCCCCGAAAAATTAAAACATATGTGACTGCTACATTGTGTGACCGTGGAAATACTGCGGCCGCCATATAATTGCTAGTGGCCGTAGATTTTGGAGACCCCACGGCGCCATGGCAAATGTGACTTAGGCCTGAACCACCTGAGGAGCATAAAACCCCCTGAAATATCTTAAAACGTGTCAAATACATAGAAATACCCTGGAATAATCAACCATTCTACATGTATTTTATGCTTATTGAAGTAAATAATGAATTATTGAAAATGGGCATTTTTTCTTTTGTTCCCGCAATCAAGGGGTTAATTCACCATGTTGTGCAGAATTTCAACAACCTCAGTTTTCGAAAACTAGGCATCAATACGGTTAAAATGAGACCGGATTCAGCTTGTTATACCACCAGTAGGGGTCGACTAATTTTTCTCGGTCTCGGCCACTACACTTTAAAGGACTGTGGTCACCAATATTTTGACAGCGTGAGGTAGGGTCCACTTGTCTATTCCAATTTACCTAAGTACTCATGCCGTCGAGCTACGGAGAAACCACACCCTCGGCCGGCTCTGTCCAAACCGAGTCGTGTGTACCGCCTCGGGTCCGGCGTACCGAGCAAGAGTTACCAGAGCCGCGCCGATCCCAATGACAACTTACCGGCCCAAACGGCCTCACTAATTCTCAATACGCACCGTGCTGGGTCAATGAAAGAAAGTGACAGACAACGAGCTAGTACATTGAACAATTGGGGGTTTATTTATCAGGGGGGCAGGGGGGCACAAAGAGCAGAGTTATCCGAATATGCAGGAAAATGTTCAATGAATAAAAGCACTTAACAATTCTACTTAGGCCTTAGTTATTTTATAACTTGGTTTACGCAGTTCTTCAGCTAAAATGTAGGGTCGGTAGGTCGAAATATAAATATAAATATAATTTCAATTTTTAGAAATTACATATTTTTATGATTTTTTTTTCGGATGTTCCATGGAAAAGACAAGGGTAGGTGGGGGGGGGAATAAATATAAATCCCAGACCAGGAGGATCTTATTTTTTTTTTTTTTTTTTTTTTTTTTTTGTATACCTTGGTCGAGGCTCGTATGAGAGCTAACACACAACTCACAGCAAGGAGGCATGAGACAAGAGGGGCGGGAGTGGAAGGGACAAAACATTGGGGAACAGACACAGGTGAACTGTGGAAGGGAGAGGGATGGGGATGGGACGGGGAACATGGCGAGGGGAAGATGGACATTAAAGGGACTTTCAGGAAGGAAAGCAGGAGAATTGAAGGAAGTGGGCTTGGGTGGATTATCGGGGTAGAAAAGATCGAGGATTTGGATGGGGGAAGATAAGAGGTGGTGGTGAACAGCTGTTTTGAAAGCCTGAAGGGAAGAATGGGAAAGAATAGAGTGAGGAAGTTTATTCCAAAGGCGGGAAAAAGAGGAATGAAAGAGTGAAGATGAGCAGTGATTCGTGATTTTGGTAGTTTTACCAGAAGGGGTTGTTGGCGGACCTTGAGCGCCCTGTGGAAATGTGGTTGGGACAAATCGCAGAGAGAGCAGGGGGGCAAGGCTGGAGAGGAGTCGGTAGAAGACAGAAAGACCACCGACCAACCTGCGGTGATTGAGTGAGAGGCCCAAAGACTCAGCTTCATTGCGGGAGATGCCAATGATCTTAAAAGCCCTGGTTTCGACAGCGTGAAGTCGAGAAAGGTGGGAGGCAGGAGCACCAGCCCAGAGGGGAGAGCAGTACTCCATCAGGCTACGGACAAAAGCTTTGTAAGTGGTCAGGAGCTCAAGAGGGCCGAGGAAGGACTTTGCACGACGGAGGATTCCCAGTCGGCGACTGGCTTTTGAGGCAAGGTTGGAAATGTGACTTTCCCAGGAAAGGTCATGGCAGATAGTGAGACCCAGAAGCTTGAAAGAAAAGACTTCTTCCAGAGGATTGTTGAGAAAGTGGATGGGGGGGTTTTGTAAACGGTCCTTTCGAAGAGACATAGTGAGAGTGTGAGATTTGTCTGGATTGAAAGACATGTTCCACGTGTTGGACCAGTTTGTGATTTTATCCAGATCTGCAGTGAGCGAAGAAGCTGCTGCTTGCCGGGCTGAGGGATGACAGATGGTACGGCAGAGGGTTGAGTCATCGGCAAAGAGAAATAGAGGATTTTCCAGAGAGTCCGAGAGATCATTGATGAAAACCAGAAAAAGAACAGGGCCCAGAACGCTACCTTGAGGAACTCCAGCCTGCACAGGAAGAGGGAAACATTGCACATCTAAGAAAACATTGAAGATGGAAGACCATTCAAATGCAGGATGTCCATGTTCACTGTATCATCTGATGTGAAAAACAATAAAGAAGGATTAAAACTTGTTTTTACAATATAGTCTGGCATGTTTTACTTATAGAAACCTGTTGGATCATCAAACAAATGGAAACAATGCTGATAAAATTACTGTCCAAGTCGTATATGTGTGCGTGCACACCAGTGCATAGTGCCGGATATGATTTTAAAAAAGGTGTCTACTCGGAATCAACATGCTCAAAACGGTCAATCAGAGCCATAACCAGCTCTTACTTTTCAGCGGGCATCTGATCGTACCATCTCCCCATCCCCATGAGCACATCAAAGGCTGATTTCTGGTCCGTTGAAGGCGGAATATCAGCATCTCGCAGGGAAACTTTGACGTACTTGGCACCGAAATCTTTTAATAAGAATAGCGGTGTACAACTTTCGATGGAAACAAAATCGGCACGATCGAGAGTAGCCTGCGAATCATCCCTGCTGCTGCACTGAATTGATGCAATAGTTCAGCCAGAATATTCATCGTCAAGATGTTGCGTGATTAAATCACCAATAGTCACTCGAAAATATACCGCTGACCTACTTCTTAACAATCACTTTCGCCCCAGAAACCACAGTCAATCTGAACCACGCTGGGCAATGCTCAGACGCCATGACCGAAGAAGACTGCACAGTTCTACTGTGCCGTTTGGTTAAAGGTGACTCGGCATTTTGGCACGCGGCACGAAATTATATTTTGAAAATAAATGCCGACGTTTACATTTTGGGTTTTGAAACATTTGCACCTTCGGCGGAAAATGTATAAATATAAAAGGCTAAAAATGTGTTTTATATTTATATTTCATTTCGGCAAATATACCGTCGGCGGATCTGTAAACAAAGTTATACCAGATTTGGTGTCAAAGCCACCCAATGCTCGCCTTTTTATACATTTATCGTTTTTAAAAGATGTCTAATAATTAATATTTTTTATAATTCTCTAACAATTTTTTTTTGGGGGGGGGGGTTGGAAATCACTTAAAGCATGTAGAAATGCAAAAAAAAAATTTCTCTTCCAATTTTTTTTTGGGGGGGGGGGGGACAAAGTCCAAAATCTAATGGCATGATCCTTGGACCATACCTAACCCACCCCCCCCCCCCCACCAAGTTTCGTCGAAATCCGTCGAGGGGTTTTTCCGTAATACAAAAAATTTAACATTTTCACGCTCACGCTGACGCTCACGCTCACGCCGGGGGTTATCGCTATAGCTCTCTGTTCTTCGAACAGGCGAGCTAAAAATAACTAAGGCCTCATCAGACTGGCACCACGCACACGCACACGCACACGCACACATACACACAAAAGAAATGGACCCCGTGGGGTCTTTATTCGGTCCCTCAGCTCAGGAGGGAAAGGCGAGCTGGGGACCAGGGCTCGGCTTGTACCTGGTCATCGGAGGGAAGGCACGCTCCGTGATGCGGCACCTGACAAAGGTCGTCGGTCCTATCCCCAGTCGCACGTGGGGGACTCGTGGTTCGTGGCGGAGCTCGGGTGGTGAATCATCGGGGTCCACAGAACTCCTCGTGCAAACGCCAATGTCAACGACAACGGCCTTCCGTCCACACCACTCCCGTTTTTCCACCAACAACCCCTCAGAGCGTCTCTGGAACTTTATGGACCTCCCTCAGTGGGGAGGGGCCTTGGTCAGCACACCTCGCTGTTCGCCTCCAATTGGCCAGGATCCTACGGGCACAGCCTTTCTGGTCGGGGTTTCAGCCATGACAGAAAGCCGCCCCTCCCCTCCACGCGTTTGAGGAAGGTGGATGGTGGTGAAGCCCCGTTGCATGTGGAACATTCGTGGAAGCCGAGGACTGGGACCGCGAGGCCCCCCTCTCGGCAAGTCAAAGGACGAGCAGCCAACGGTGCCGATGGAGTGTGATGGGCAGGTGGTGAGATGTAATAACCTAACTATAAAATAACTAGCAGCACACACACACGAAATTTACATGAGACAGAAGGAAGGATTCTAACTATAAACACATACTTATCCAAATAACTAAGCTTAGAGACTGCTGTCTGTTTGTGTGCAAATGGCTTCCAGATTCGTAACACTGGCCATAGCTCAACAACTAGAGGGTGATGATGATGATGATATATCACCCATGGAAATTTTAAAAGTTCCTTCAGGACACTTTTCAAAAGAAAAAGGTTAAAATTAATTTCCTTCTGAACCTCTCAGGCTATATAACCTCTTCAAAGCGTCTCTTCCTTAACCCTGCGTTAGTACCTGGGGTGTTTGGAAACCCCAATTTTTTTAAATGTCCCGTTTTCTATAGATGTGCGCACTAATATCCATTTTCTCCGCAGTTGCTTCACGATTCTGTGTGTTGAGTGCGCTCAAAATTTTTCATGGTCCTGTGGGAACTCTTGTGAGAGGTAGACGTCATTTCTCAGTGGGCAGAGACAATACCTCAGGGTACTAACAAGGTACTGAAAAAATAAGCCTGAAATTCCTAAGGAATTCTTAGAGACAAAGAACAGATGTAATTATGACAGCATAATTGGTTTCACAGACAAAATGACACTAGTTTCATACATCCCGCAGAGTAAGAAGGAGAACAATGTTCTTGTCAGCAGCATGCACTATGATGACAAAATTGACCCAAATTCTGGAGGTAAGAATAAACCAGAAATTATCAAAAAGAAGGTTCCCTGCATGCCCAATGCCCCCACAACCCCACTCGTCACAGGGGGCAAAGAGATGTGCATTCTGTCCCAGGTCACGCGATCATAAAGTGAAAACAGTGTGTAACCAGTGTGGTAAACATGCGTGTAAAGAACACAGCAAGTTGACTGTCAGTTGCATTAAGTGCCAAAATAAATATATCAGGTGATGAAAGTGAGTGATGAGGATGTTTCTGCTGTAGCTAATGAGTTTTGATAAATTTTGTTTTCTATTATTGTCTTGATGTATTTATGTACTCATGTACTATGAAATCAAACTGAAATATAATTATATGTATAATCCTGCATACGTTCACTAAATAAATGAGTTGAACTTGATGCTAGTTTTGCTTACATACTTCATTTTAAAAATTTAAAAGTTGGGGTGCTCAAACACCCCAGGGTACTAACGGCGTAAAAAAAAAAAAACCATGGTACTAACGCAGGGTTAAGGCTGAACAACTTGGTGTGGCTGAGCCACAAGTATTCCGTCTTAAGAAGTATGTACTTAAAGCTCGGAAAGAGTTGCAAGCGCAGCCCAACTTCCCCACTACCTCGTAACCATCCCTACATACAACATGACCTTTTCTGTTGTAACTTTAAATATAAATGGGGGACGTTCACCCCTGCGTAAGGCTCAGGTGAGCCTGCTTGTTGAACAAAAACGTTTTGATGTTGTTCTTCTGCAAGAGACGAGATGTAGCTCTTCGCGTATGAGCGAATGGACTCGAATAATGAAAGGACAGTGGGTTTTTAGTGCCTTTGCTTGTCCTAGTGCTGGGGTGGCTATTTATTTAAATCCTCCTTTTGTGCACAAGGTGTTACATTTTTAAAAGAGATTATTAAATGCCATTTATTTTCGATTAATTTCTTTCCAATAGTTATAAACACACTCTATTAATTGTATATTCACCGAGTACTTGCATGAAAAGATTGGAATTTTTTACACAGTTAGAAATGTCCCTCACACACCTTGATTTTGATGGTCTTGTTTGTCGGAGTGGGGACTTTAATTGCACACTTTACGCCACCCTTGATTGCAATGGAGAAGAGCCCCACTCACCAAGTACAGCACCCTTGAAGAAAGCATTGTCCAAATTTTCCCTTCTGGATGTATGGAGGCTCCAAAACCCATCTGCACGGAAATATGTACGTGGTGCCGGTGTAGGAATGGCTGGCTATATTTAATATTGACAATGGCTCTTTAAATGTTGTAGGCCATGTCAACGTCGTCCCGAGTGGTCTTTCGGACTACCACATGGTTTTTATTCGCATTCTTTCCCCGGCCCGTAATTGCGGTGCCGCTCACTGGACCTTCAACGCGAGCCTCTTGAAAGACGATGCTTTTCCTGTTGCCTTTCGAGCCTTTTGGAAAACCCTACTGCTGCGGAATCCTTCCTACTCCTGCCTTGCACAATGGTGGGACAATGCAAAAACCCATATTAGGACCTTTTGCCAGCAATACCATCCTTTTGTACAAAAGATTAATTTGCGCTGAAGTCTCTTATCGCCAAAGAAATATTGTCGAGACAATCAAGCCTTCCAACTCCCAGTGCTGAAAGAACTAGTTCTCTACCAGCAAAGAAAAAAGCCCTCCTTGCTCAACTCTGCATAAAGCAGGCTCGAGGGGCATGGAAAACTTGAGCTTTATTGATACTCCTTCCAAGTTTTTCTTTGCTTTGGAAACGCGAACAAAGAGAAGCCAGCAGATAACCTCGCTGCAGACACAAGGAGGTCGAACAACTCATGATCTAAAAGACATCTGAAGCTTGACAAAGCAATATTTCTCTGACTTGTATTGTGCCAAGAACACAAAAACAGACATGATTCGTTCACGAACCAATTATTTGCCCACCTTGCCCGAGTCTGCAACTCGACAAGGAAGTGACTCTTGAAGAACTTTTTATTGCTTTGCAAACTTTTCCCACGGGGAAAGCTTCTGTGCTCGATGGAATCCCTGCAGTTGTACAAGGCCTTCTGGGACTTGTTGGGACCTGAAATGCTTGACCTTTTAATCAACAGCCTCCAGTCAGCTTTTATGCACAGGTGAATTTGTCTTTCTTTCCTTTTCCTTCTCACTCACAATTTTTGGCAAACACGACAACTAATTGGGCCATCAGCAAAGGAGGCTGTGCCAGTATAGTAATACAAACTGAGATTATTTCATCTGACACCAATGGCAGAAAGAACATAAGTTTGCCAGAAATTTGACGAGGTTTGTCAGAAAAACCCGAGCGTGGATCAGGCCAACAAAATGTTCCCTTTTATGTTCAGAACATTTTACAGAGAACCGTTATGAAACAACAGAGATGGCTATAGCTCTCATGGTTATCCACCATGATTGAGGATGCCATCCCCACGATGAAGTGGAAGAAGTAGCAGTCGCTCAAAACTAACACCATCTCTACCCAGCTACCAGCATATGTACGTGGGCGATTAGAGCAGTGAATCAAACACCTGAAAATAATTATCAGTTATCAACCCAAATTCTCTCTCTATAGAGTGCAGCCTATGGCTGCCGGTTGCATCATTGGTTGGGACGCGGCTATGCCGCTGATGCAGTGTCCCCCTTACCAGTACACTGGTGCTCATTTTGCCGACCTCAGAAGGATGACAGGCTGAGTCAACCTCCTGGTGTATTTTTAATTCAGCGGCCATCGGGGCTTGAACTCAGGACCCTAGGATCCCAAGCCGCCACCCAAACCACGAAGCCAACACCAGGCTTGTAAAACCAAATGAACCACCGTCTATTTATAGCAGAGACAGTATGTATGTGTGATCGTCTACTCCTCTAAGAGTATTTGACTGAGGATGCTAAAACTTTCAGCATCCACACCTCCACTGCTCCCCCTCCACCATAATCCCCCATCAACCATCACCCCCACAATACCCACCAACATCCCACATCCCCCCTCCACCATCAACCCCACCATCCCACACCCCACCCTTCCACCATCACCCAGACAATACCCACCACCATCCCACATGGCACATCCCACCCCCTCCACCATCACCCCCACAATACCCACCACCATCCCACATGGCACATCCCACCCCGCCCTCCACCATCACCCCCACAATACCGACCACCATCCCACATCCCCCCTCCACCATCACCCCCACAATACCCACCACCATCCCACATCCCCCCTCCACCATCACAATACCCACCACAATCCCCCTCCCCCACCATACACCATCACCCTCACAATACCCACCACCATCCCACATCCCCCCCTACCATAAACCATCATCCCCACAATATCCACCACCATCCCACCCCCCTCCACCATACACCATCACCCCCACAATACCGACAACCACCCCACACCCCCTCTCTCAGCTAGCACCACCCTCCCCTCCACTGGGGCAGAAGCTCGACACGACAGCAGCACAGCACGAAGTAACGCAGCACGAACACGCCACGAAACAGCACCAATGAGACAGGAACACAGACACACAAATGGCATCCCGTGGAAGTAAGAAACGGGATGATCCCGTAACATACAAAACACCGAGTCAGCCTGCGACGGTGGGACAAAGCACCACTCATCGGCCATTTTGTCCGCAGTGTGCCTGAGCAACGTCTGTGCTGTCGGGCGATGACGGCCATTTCTACTCCAGTAATGTAACGGATTTATCAATTAACACAAAATCCCTTATAAACCACTTGAATGTTTGAATGGAATTGAATCGCGTGTTTGAATGGAAAAAAAAAACAAACAAAAACCTACCAATCTGTGGTGAACGTGCGACGGCGTCGTCTTCTTCATCACCACCACCACAGCCGCCATCTTCGTCAGAATCGCTCGAGCAAGCCTCAAAACGATTCGCCTCCACAATTCCCTCAAACATCGCCATTACCGATTTCATCTCCAATAGTTTCTTCAAGATCCCACGAATCAGTTTCGACATACTGAGAACCTTCAGTGTTGCTAATGACGGTGGGATCGGTATCTCAATGCGGGCTCGAAACGCACCGTTTCTCTCTGTGAGCCGCCATTCAGATCAAGATGTGACGTCACAAGGAAATGGACAATCGACACGAGGGATTTGTTTGATTGTTTGTTGGTTTTTTTGGTTTCCACACTTTGTGATTGGCAAAAATTTCAACTTCCCCCCCCCCCTTAAAATTAGACCGTGATTAATGATCCTCAATGGTTTTCAGAAGAAGAAAATTTTCATTTGGGTTCCTCGTGAAGCGACTTTTCCATGTGATACTGCTGAGGGAGGATGGGAGACGTTTACAAGTGACGTGCTTGTCCATGACATTTTGGTGAGGTGGTCATGAAGAGACATCAGTTACCGAGTGATGTGCATGCCCCGGAGATGCGAAGTGAAGATGAAGCCCTTACCAAGTGCTTGTTCATGAAGAGATGGATACGTTTGTACGTTATCTGCTTACGGGGGAGACGTTTCTAAAGGCCCTGTCACACCTTGACGTTTTTGCCAGCGTATGTCGACGTATGAAAAAATTGGCCAATACGCTGGCACACGTCAAATACGTTATGGGTAAGTTTTGTATACGTTAAGAGCACGCTGGCATACGTCGTAGTACGCCGAGCTCGTCGACAAATTTTAAACATGCTCAAATTTTAAATATTTTAAATAGACGCTGCCGATGGACAATTGGAATCATAGCCAAGCTAGACATCGAAGTGTGAACATCCTCGTCATGCCGAAGAAAAGTTTGAAGAATGCTGCAAATAAGTGCCCTGGCCGTGGCCGTGGACGCTGACGCAAGGACGATCCATTATGCCGACGTCTTTCAGCCTATGAGTAACTTAAAAGTAACGTCTGTCGACGTGTGGCAACGATCGCGTAACGTGCCAACAACACGTTAATCATTGGTTAGAAATAAGTTTCGGGTATGCTAAACATTACCTCGGCGTGTCTCAACTTATCATTAACTTACAAGTAGCATGTGTTGACGTCTGTCAACGATCACAGACCTTGCATACAACTTGTGGCCAGCGTAGCGGAACGTGTGAGTCATACGCCGGCATACGTCGTGAAATTTCAAGCATGAAAAAATTTGAGCACAACCGAAAAGTACAACGTTTAAAGCCAACGTACAACGACGTATGGCAGTGTTTTTCAGCATGCTCTCAACGTTATCAAAACTTACCCATAACGTATTCAACGTGTGCCAGCGTTTTAGAAAATATTTTCAAAAATCGGCATACGTTGGCTAAAACGTCAAGGTGTGACTGGGCCTTAACCTATGAGTAACGTGCTTTGAACCTATGTGTAACGTATCTCAAACGCATATTGACGTATGTAGACGTATTTGACGTCTTCCGGACGAACACAGAACTTACTGAACGTGTTTCTAACTTACAGCTACCGTATAATGGCGTATTAGCAGAATTTAGGGGAATTGGTATATAAAAATGGGGTTCACACAGGAGGAACCCGTCAGTGTTTCAGACTCCATGGTGAGTAGATGTCCATGTCAGTAGTATCAGTAGTAGTAGTAGTAGGTGAGCGTGTCAGTAGTAGTAGTAGGTCCATGTCAGTAGTAGTATGTGAGCGTGATGGGGAGGGTGTGGGTAATGATGGATCCTCCTTGCGTCCACGTCCACGGCCAGGAGACTTCTTTGCAGCATTCTTCGAAGTTTTCTTCGGCATGACGGTGATGTTGACACTTCGATGTCTAGTGCAGTTATGATTTGAATCGTCGAGGGGCAGCCTTTTCATAGGCTACGCCACGTGATCGTCGGCGATACGCTGCCGCGCTATGCATAAGTTAGACGATCGTTGGGCATAGGTTGTGAACGCCGACAACACGCTAAGCATTTGTTGGTATAAGTTATCAAAACGTTCTGTGTACATTACTAATACATTATGCATACGTCTAACTCGTTATGAATACGCCCAAAACTGAAAAAAAATCAATAGTTCAGCGTATGCCAGCGTTTTACATACATTTTGATACGTTGCCATATGCTGGCTAAAACGTCAAGGTGTGACAGGGCCCAAAGTGACGTGATGTTGCTGAACACAGAGCTGTTTGTAAGTGGTCCTGAAGAAACACTTGTCCACGACATGTTGGTTCAGAGGAAGTTGTTTGTACGTGAAGGTCTTGTTCGTGAGACACTGGAGGAGGAGGATATCGGGACCATACTCTGTGCAGAGCGATGGTGCTGCCCAAGCAGTCTCCTTGGCTATTGGACACAATCCTGGACGGGTCGCCACTCCAACACAGTATACCAGCATGCTGGTACTCATTTTGCCGACCTCAGGAGGACAGGCCGAGTTAACCCCACCTGGTATTAATTCAACAGCTGAGTGGGATTTGAACTCAGGACCCTAGGATCCAAAGCCCACCACCCGAACCAATAAGCCAACACCAGGTATGGTGACACTGGTGAGGGAGGTATTTGCAAGTGCCATGCTTTCGTGTGAGAGACTGATCAGGAAGCCCTTTGTGACATGTTCGACCACATGATGCTGGTGAAGGAGCGGCTAGTTTGGAAGTGGCGTCTGCGATTTGCTGGTGTGAGCGATACATGGATCCTGCAGGGCAGGTTTTGCCCACAAGCAAGCAGATTCCCCGTTTATGGCCAGTGTTCTCGGACTGTGGAACACCTCCATCTCGTCACCACCATTTTATTGACCCTTCTCAAATCGGTTTGGGTTCCTAAAGGAGTGATGCAAAACTCACATGGATTATCACTCACCACCGTTACATCACTGCAAAAATTCAAATAACTTGGCATTTGTAAATAATATAGCTTATTATTTGGCTACATACTGTATGGGCTGGCAAGATGGCCCAGAGGTACACACACACTTTCCTCGAGGCCATCTCGCCTGGGTTTGAATCTTGGCCCAACTATAAACTCTCATCCTTGTGTTTTACAGGGCAGGGTGATTCATCAATGTGTGTGTAGATTAATGTTAAACTGAGTGTCATGTCTGCCTGCATTAGTTGGTGGCCATTAAAGATTCTATGGAGTCCTTCTCAAAGAGTAGGTGAGCTATTGCCAGCATCCTGGCCAAATTCCTGCCCCAACTACATAATTGAGCATTAGGCCTGGCCAGCCAGATGGTGAAAGAGTTGGGCTAAAAACTTCCCCTGGCCAACCCGACAAGAATATGGGAATAATTGTGGCCATCAATGAAAGAATTTTTATTTGGCCACATTTTAGTGTCATCTTTAAATGCATTTCCTGTGATACCAGGTTAGATATTGAATCCTTTTGCAGGAACATGTTCTGCAATGAATCACCCGATCCATGCAACTCCAAAATGGAGGTTTTGTAGTCGGATTCCCACAGTCCCTCTCCTAATTACAATAATTATCCTTATTCTCAATTGCAATTCCCCCCTTTGACTTGGGCCCTCCCCTCCCTGTGTACACAACACATTGCCCCTGTGTTGATTTTTCAATCAATGTAAGCCGGTGCGAGAAAAGTGGGAGATGTGAGTGAGGTGAATAACAAAAGATCAGGAGGGTGAGTGGATAAAAATAAAATTTATTAAAAAGATAAAAATGGGCAGTGGGGTGGGGGGGTTGGAGTAAAGAGTAAGGACACATCTGGACACAACCACCGTCCGGATACGTGGGGAGATGACTGTCAGGGCATAACCACTATCTACCTACGTCAAGAGAAGGCAGTGTGAGGGGAGGGCAAAGTAACGCAGTGTGAGGGGCAGGTCCGTTCGGACATAACCACCATCCAAACGACAAGTATACTAATGGAGGATAGGGCAGAAAAAGAGGGGGGAGGGAGGGGTGGAGGAGCGAGGAGGTAGGGAGACCGAGGAAGGGTGGCAGAGCAAGGAGGGTGGGGAAGGGAAGGCAGCTTGGAAGGCAAGGTAAGGCAGTGTGAGGGGAGGATCCATCCGGAAATAACCACCATCCAGACATGTATGGAGATAACCACCGTCCAGACATGTATGGAGATAACCACCGTCCAGACATAACCACTGTCCAGATATATGCAGCGACAGAGAGAGAGGGTGGGGGGTGGGAGGAAGAGACAGAGGGAGAGGGGAGAGGGGAGAGAGATGCGAAGAGGGAGAGAAGGGGGATTCTGGCAGATGTGAAGGTCCAGTTTAACGGCACACATTGATGGATCACCCTGCCTGCGAAACACCAGAATGACAGTTTATAACTGGTTCGGGATTTGAACCCAGGCTTGACAGCTTAGAGGCGAGCATGCGTACCTCGCTGCTATCCTGCCGTGATGTTAACACAATGTTTCATTTTTTTAATCTGTATATATCTATGCCAAAGGGATCACAGAACAATACGGGACCATTGCAGGCGAGTGGCCCCTGAACATTGTTCGTCTATCAATATACAGTATTCAGTGACAGTGCGAATATTGTAGAGCACTCGCCAAGTGGCTTAAACACGACAACGAAACGGTTGACAAGGAACGGCTCACTTGGCATGGGATGAGCAATCACTGAACTCTCATATTAAAGACACACCTCCGAGAGACGCCCAAAATATCAAATATGTCAGAATTGGACAAATGAACACTTTTCCAGCAGTCAGAACTGCTGCTAAGTTCAATTCTGGAGCTTAATTTTTTCAATTCTGCTTTGTTTAACAAATTCTCGAGGTTATGGCATGTGCAGAAATGAAATAAAGCTATGAACGCTGGTGTCTCCAGGCGTTTATAAGCATTGCAATGTACCCAGTGATTTGTACCGATGATGATCAGGCATTCAATAATATGAATGAGGAAAGTGAAGGAAAAAAAAAGTATCATTAAATCGTTGTGGCCTGTTCCAAATCGAGGCATGGTTGAGTAGGCCAAAAAACATGGTGGCTTTAGATTCCAGCAAAACAACCCAGGATGTGCCTTAAGACCCCATGGGTAGTGAGGTGGCCAAGGATCTGTACGATAAAGGATATAATTAAGTGAAGCCGTTAATTATCTTCAAAAGGGGTATTTTAATTAACCCAAACACCCAATTTTCACTCTTGCACTTCCTTGAAGTTCGCTTAGTGTGCATACACAGTTTCAGGCTGCTAGGTTTCATGGTTTTGCAGTTATGGAGAGCCGCGTACACACACACACACACACACACACACACACACACACACACACACACACACACACACACACACACACACACACACACACACACACACACACATGTTGGTGTAGATGGCAGAATAAATGAACAAAAACCTCAACCACTCTCCCCTTAGACAGAGTGAAATGTTTAACCTCCCACCTCCACCCTTTCTCACCTTGTACACACTTTTTCAGAACTCCCTCCTCAACAAGTACTACACACTGTAACCATCTCTTCATGCTGTAATTTCGACCACATTGCCAAAGTAACATCGTCACCATAGTCCCACAGTTGAAAACTAATTGATATTACGAATAAAAAGTACTTCGGGCTCTGTTAAAAAACTTTTTTTTACAGTTTAGTGTTAAACAAGATAATGTTATGTTTGTGGGGAGGGGGGGGGTAGATATTTACCGAGAGCAGATAGGAACGTATAGTGTAGCATAGTCCATGTACGAGTAGTCAATCTCGATGTAATAAGTAGGGACACGTCAGCTTCAGGAATGTTTTGTTTGAATGTGCATCATACAGGGGATAGTGCATGGTAATAATTAGTTGGGGGCTATGGTAAAGGAATTGAACAGAAAACCCCTTTGTAATATCCCACCAGGTGGAATCGGGTGGCTTGGGGCTCCTGTCAGGCAAGAGAGGAAGAGAGGGGGGGGGAACTACAAACACATCCAGGGGCAGAGCTCAGATCACCTACAGGGGTTGTGGAGGGGCGGAACGTTGCCTGGGGAGATAATGGAGGAGCTGACAAGGGCAGGAAGGGAACATGGAGTTCCGAGGTGGAGGAGGGAGGAGTAATAAGTCTGAAGAGAACAGTGTCTCAGAGGAGAGTGACTGAACAGAGCCAGAGAAGGTTTTGAGGAGAACCAGAGAGAGAAGCACTTTCAGGAGAAACGGTTGCCCTGTCAGTGTCTTCTGTTCTGCCTGCCTGTCTTCACCCTGTATCCGTTTTGTCTGCCTGCTGCTTCGTTTCCCAATCGTCTGCTCGTCCCGCCTGTCCATGACTCCTTCCACGTCTCCACCAACCAGAGATAAGCCACCTGATTTTTTTTTGTTCCTTTCCCCCCCCCCCCCCCCCGTCTGTGATTAAAGATGGTGTAAGGCAACTTAGTTTCTTTCGATTCATTTTTACCTCACTGTACATAATTCATTCTTTATAAATTGTACTATTTTAAAAGCCCGTCAAAAACGACGGCTTGGAATTATTTTATTCGAAATATTCAGAGACTGGAAGATACAATGTTTTGTAGCAAGAAAAAAACATTATTTTAAAACACTGCATGTACAAATGTTACCCTATTTTCTTTATCTTCTGGGACCTTTCATTTCAAGGGTACAGCCTCGTGAGCATGCCAAAGCCTGAAGCCTCGGCCTTGCATCAGGTGTGCTCATATCTTCTTTATTTATAAGACATCGCATGTATGTAAATGAACACTCGTTTTACTCTGTGCACACTGCACATCACTGCAGCAAATCTCACCTCCCGGTACATTGTATTTGTTTTTTTTTTATTTAAAAAACGCTTATGTACACCGCCGTTGAGGCCCAGTCGCAAGTCACCATCTACATTTCCAAAAGAAGAGATGTAATTACTCTTTAATGGAAAATCTTTTTCGAGTTTTTTTTATCCTTAAAAAAAAGAGACCATAGTGAACGCAGTCATGTTAAAGATTGGCCTTTAAAACCCTTTTTCAATTGTCCTTTTGAAAGGGGACAGACATCACAAACCAATACACAAACACACATTGTGTTTTATATGGTAGATTCCCTTCCTTCCCTCCCAACCCACCGTCTCCTCCGTCACGATTCCACCATTCCCTGGTTCTTTTTATTTGTTTATGGTTCGGGAATAAACCCTTTGGTTTTAAAAGGTTCTCATGCCCCCATGTCTCCACGCCCCCACCCCCCCCCCCATGAACCACGCGCGCATGCATAGCCTGCCATAATTCGGAACATCTCCACAGGAGTTAAAACTGTTTGGTACATCGCGGGATTTTTACCTCCCGACACAACGAGCTCAATGTTAGTTGAGCCATTAACGGCACAATATATCCGCCAATGCATGGTATTTCAGTTTTGTCATCTTGGTAACATTGCTTAAAGCCATCTAAATGCATCACTGATTAAGAAAAATGATGTCAGTTTTTCTTTGAATATCTATGAAAGCCATCTTATATTTCAAAATGGCCAACATTTTGGGTCACTCATCTATCATCTATCTATAATTCCAGCAGTGTGTGTGTGTGTGTGTGTGTGTGTGTGTGTGTGTGTGTGTGTGTGTGTGTGTGTGTGTGTGTGTGTGTGTGTGTGTGTGTGTGTGTGTGTGTGTGTGTGTGTGTGTGTGTGTGTGTGTGTGTGTGTGTGTCCGCTGTTTCTCGACAACCACTGGTCCGATCTAATTGAAACTTGCCAGGTATATTGCTGGGGACCTGAGTATGTGCCTTTTCAAGGTTTGATATTAATCGGACAAGGTTATGGCCATTTATTTACCAACCAATGACAAGACACGTTGCTGCGGCCATTTATTTACCAACCAATGACAAGACACGTTGTTGCGTAGGCATGGCCGATGGGGAAGATAACCTTAGCCGCGTTCCCCATTACGGGTTTCAACTTATGGACTTCCGGATAGTGATGAGTTCGTGTATACTAATAGTTTCTCAATTTCTTATGCGCATTTATAGATGAACACAATGCCCCAATCCAGTCGTTTATGAGAACGAAGGAACAGACTGTGTGGTTGTTTGAAAGTTTTTTTGGGGGGGTTTTTATTTATTTTGTACGTAGGTTTTTTTTTCTCTCTCTCTTCTCTTCTCTTTGTGTTTTTCCTTGCGATGACATTGCGGAAAGGCAAAATACGTTGGCGCTAATTGAATAATTTGCCATTAAAACTAAATTGCGAATAATCGTAACTGCGATATGCGAACTTCCGGACAGTGAGGACTTAAGTAGCCTCAATACTGGCACTGACAAAACCGACTACCGTGAAACAAATGAAGTCGTTTCTGGGAGCAGCAGGCTAGTGTGCACAACGGATCATTGAATGTTGATCCGTCTTGCCAAATGTTGGATATTGGTTCCGCAAGTAGCCCACACCCTTTAGTTTGGGCATCAGAAGCAGAAGCATTTGTAGCGCTTAAACAAACCCTTTCCTCTGCTCCCACATGAAGACTGTTAGACGACAGCAAGCCTTTCTATCTGTACTCCCATGAAATGCATGGCTTTGCTCAAGAGGTATTCACACAGAAGCATGAGATCAGATGTGTCCCATTGCTTACTCACAGCACAAAGCCAGCTAGACCCATTGACTTTAAGATTTCCTCAGTGTTTGAGGGCAGCATCAGCAGCCTCCAATGCAATACAAGCTACAGAATCTATTGCTTTAGGCACAACATTAATCCTTCAGGTGTCACATGCTGTTGCCACTGTTCTATGAAGAGCAAAAACAGCATTTGTCAGCCTCAAGAGCTACCATATATGAGCTTGTGTTAATAGGTGCGACGAATATCACAATTCAGCGGTCTGCCATTGAACCCTGCTTCTCTCTTGCCTACTGCTGAAGATGGAGAACCACATGACTGAGGTGATAGTAACACATATATATGCTTATGCCATGACCCGACTTAAGACACACTCCACTCCAAAATTCTAATTCGGTGTTGTATGTTGATGGGTTATCACGCGCACCCGATGGCTCACTGCTATCAAGGTATGCTGTGTGCATTCAATTCAAAATTGTAGAAAGTGGAAAGTTGCCTAAAAATTGCTCAGCACAAGTGAAGTTTTTGCTCCAACACGAGCGTGTTGTCTGACACAGGGACAAGCCATCACTGTTTATACTGATTCTGGTGACATCCATGGCGTTATACATGACTTTGGCATTCTGTGGCATGAACGAGGGTTCCTAACCTCTTCGGGCACTCCTATAAACTATGGTTATCTAATTGCTAACCTACTCAAAGCTATCCTGCTGCCTTCCTCTATCACCATTATCAAATGCGACGGCCATACTGGAGGTTCTGATGTTTCAAAGGGAAATGCAAAAGTAGATGAAGTTGCAAAAGCAACTGCAATTTCCCCCAAGGTCCTATTGGTGTCTCACTATGTTGCTGCACCAGCTCACAATACCCCATCCTTAAAAGATGTGGCTGCTTTACAAGCAGCCATTGATGTAAAAGAAAAATTGATCTGTGGGTAGTGTTGGGATGTAAAAATGACAATAACTCTCAGCTATGGACTTCCCATGATAGCCGTATGATGGCTCCGCAAGCTTTGTTGCCATGGCTTGCTTGTCTGGCACATCGAGTTCACCATACGAGCAAAGTGAGGGGATATGTGCATTAATTTCAGCATAATGGTATGCTCCTGGATTCACATGTATAGCTGAACAGTACTGTAAAACTTGCCAAATTTGCCAGGAGCATAACCCAGGGAAAGGCCCAAAGACTATCTTTGCAGCATATCCACCTCCAACGGGTCCTTTTGAACATGTACAACTGGATTTTGTTCAAATGCCAAAATGCTGTGGGTACGAATACTACAGGGTGACCATAAAGTCTGGAAACCTAAGCGAATATACATTATAAATGGTTTATTGACATTACATTACATGATATATGTTCAATGATGTGTTGTCCCTCATGAGAAATGCACAGTTCAATGTGTTGTTGGATACAGATGGACGTCGAGAACGGAGTTTGTCCAACACACTGCTTGTATCCTTGAATTTTTGAACCAGCATCCCCACTGTGCTATGGGAAACGGCAGCTCTTCCGGGATGACATGCGTTGAAGTGCTCTGCCATCCGTCGATATGACAAGCCCTCGCGTCCACTCAGCGGTATCACCTCAATGCGTTTGTCTTTCGTCAAATACATCTTTAAGCTGTAACAAAATGACATTATATATATATATATATATATATATATGTTTCCAGCCTTTATGGCCACCCTGGAGTCGAAGTTGATATGTTCTCCAAATGGGTTGAGGCGTATCCATATAGAAAGGCAGACACAACCATCCCAACCAACGTGCTAATGAAAGATTTCATATGCAGATTTGGGATACCTTGTAAACTTTCAAGTGATCAGGGAACCCATTTCATGGGACAAGTAGTGCAGGAATTGTGAAAAGCCTTACAAGTAAAACAACATTTCTATTGCCCCTACCATCCACAATCAGCTGGAGCTGTAGAAAGACAAAATGGGATTCCAAATAAGCTGAATACCATGAATGACTCCGACATTGAATGAAAGCTGGTTACCAAATGATGTTGATACTTGGGCAGCTGATTACCAGACAATATAAACGTGTGAGGCCGCTCGAAGCAAAGACCTCCATTCTCCGGAGAAATTTATTTCCAACGTCATCACACGATTTTCAAACCCATGATCACGGCCGTTAAATAAATACTCTGAATTCTTGTAAATCATGGCTTTCTCCACAAAGTATTGGTATTCAACAGAGAGGACCCACGGACCACCGAAAAGTTCAATCTCTCATGAGATAAGGCTAACATAAGGCGCCATGTTGCCTGCACGACGTCACGTGACCTGCCAGCTCGCTGTCCGATGAAATGTTTTCACAACATTTTAAAACGTCTGTTTTTCACCGGAATTCTTTTGGATACTTGTAGAGCACGTCACCAAACTTTCGAAAATATAAGCCAATATCGGATTGACGCTACTGATAAGCAGTTCCCCAAGGGGACACGGTACGAGGTCAAGCAGTGAACGGAAAGCATGTGGTGTTCCTTTCAATGCCCAACGGTTATTTTAATTTAATACATTTTTCCTCATGAAAATTCTTTCTGCTCGGATTTTACGAAAATTATCTACGTTAAGACTGAAGCGACACCAGAAGGTCCCAAAAGTGAAAACAGAAATCAAATAGAACTTAAGATAGCCTCGTGAGGCGGCATGCAAGCCAATGGAAGCCTCCCCTCGGTGCAATGCATTCAACACAGACCGAGGATACAAAACATTAAAATTTCACAAATCTTGATGCAACTGAGTGTGAATCAAACTTAGTGAATGCGAAAAATGAAAACACTTTAAATTGAACTAAAAAAAAAAATTAAAATACGTGAGGCCCAATGGAAGCCAATGGATTTCAACGAGGCAAATGGAATCAAACAGCAACTGCTACCCATACAATGCACGACGTGCAAACTGTATAAAATGTGATTTTCACAAATTTCATGACAACCGAGTGTTAATCAACCTTAGCGAATGCGAAAAATGAAAACAATTTAAATTGAACTTAAAAAAAAAAAATTGAAAACCCCTCCTATTGACAGAGTCAAACGTCGAGGGAAAAATGAACTAGCAAAGGTTTTTAGACAAACTCGTCTAAAATGGCCAAAAAAAATGAGATTCTTTGCCACGCGAAGGAGTTCCAAGGTTAACATGGGGTGAGGGTATCTGGTGGTGCTCTCCGGCCACGAATATATGCTGGACACAAAATGGGGAACATTATTGAGCGAAGCACTCGGGCTGTCCATGCGATGTCGAATGGATTCTAGCGCACACTTGTGCTTCAAACTACATGCCGGAACGTCCCAAGCACAAGCATCTGAAATGGTACATGGCATCTGTTGTTCCCCATCTCCAAAGGGAAGTAGTGGGCATCTGTGGTAGCAATTGTGGTTGTAGCTTTTGTAGCCGGGTGAGTTATGGAGTGGCGGTTGAGGTGTCGGTGCAGTGAGTTTGTGATGGAGGCAGTTGTGGTCATCGTGGCAGTTAATGGTGAAGGTGAGCTTGGATTGATGTAGGGATTTTTATAAAGGTGTTGTAGTGGTTGGAGAAATGTTGTGGCATTGTGGTCCCAATCTGGAGAAGGTCCGAGGTGAGCGGCTGTTTGATAATGTCACGAGGTTTGAATGAGAAGCGGCACGTGTTTGCTAATGAACTGCCTCTGTTGCTATGCATGCATACTTGCATGATAGAAGGGTCATGTGTGAAGTCAGTAAAATAGCAAAGGATGAATGTAAAGGTCTGCCTAAAAGCCTACGCAATGTATTTTGTCCCATAAACCCACCAGATATCAGGGAAAGGCTATCTAAACACATACCAATGAAATAACTGTCTCAGGACCGCTATATGCTGTGTGCCATTGCCTGAGCACCAGCTTGGCAGAATCTCAACAATATTAACCCCCACCCATTCACCCTCCCCCAAACTCCACCCTTCTCACCTTGTACCCACAGGTTCCAAGCTTTCGCATATTCTCAACAGCAGAATATCAAGTAATGAAGTAATTTAATGCACTTCTTACTCATGAAATTCGTTGGAAGAAATGTTGCATATTTCTATTGTGCACAGAAAGAGCAGTCACGTCAGAGCCACCATGAACACAGGTTGTCTGAGCCGGTATCCTTTGTCCCAGGAACTCGCCGATTGCTTTCTAACCTACTGCATTCAGTTAATCAATTTTCACCATAAGAAATAATAAAATCTAACCCACACTCGAGGCCACAGACCACACTTGTACAAACATTAAAAATGCAGGCGAGGAATTTCCATTGGCACAATGTGCAGGGCGGAAAGCGATGATTCAGCCCGTTATGGAAGCTAATGATGAAGTAAGCCAAAGATGAAGCAAGCCAGTGATGATGAGCACCACGAACCAGCCCTCATGACCCTCCGTCCTTTCCACCGCAATTCTTCTCCACCTGCATGCGGGAGCTCTGGGTTGTCTGTTCTCTCTTTCCAGAGGTGGAGTCCTCCTCCAAGCCATCCCAAATAAAAATAAGTCGTTCCTTGGTTCTGATCCAACAGCACATTACGCCACCATGGCTTGCACACATTAGCCTGGGGAATCGTAAAGGCCTTTTCCAAAGTGTGACACTTTGTGATGGGAAATCCTCACCTGGCCCCACCCACAAACAAGAGATGTTTACACACATAACCCTATCTTTTCTATAAATTACATATACGCTGCCTCCTCAGAATCACATGCAACAAAACGACTTGCTCTGACAGGTCCCTACTACATGGCAATTCAACCTACTCTAACGATACAGACCATACTACACTTACCACAATCTAGCTCTGGACCACCCTCCCTCCATTCCACATAAATATTTCAAAGCATTCACAATTTCGGCTTTGCAGTTATTTCTGTTATAAACAGCACAAGTTGCACACATGCTTTGCAGTCTTTGAAACATCTTATTGAAATTACAGTGTAATCACCTTGGACAATTTTCAGTTTCCTTATCAGCAACCACCCCCCCCCCCAAACATTCCTGCCTACTTGCCATTTCGCATTTTGGTTGAGATGTTACCATTCCTCCACCTCCTTATTCTTCATTAGAGAGGGGAGGAATGAATAAAAGAACGACAATGGCACTCTTCGACGTCACATCAACTGATATGCCTCACCCACATTATGTTATTATACATACCTGTACCAAGTTGGATTTAAATCCCTTCCGTTGTTCTCAAGCATCGCATTGTTACCTGACATGACCTCTGATGCCAAAATCTAATCAGATCATCTTTGCATCATCATATACTGTATACTTTTACCAAATTTGGTGAAAAATCCCATCACTGAGTCACAAGTTAGCACGGTAACTGATATATATATACATATATATATATATACATATATATACATATATATATATATATATATATATACATATATATATACATATATATATATATACATATATATACATATATATATATATATTTTTTTTTTTTTTTTTTTTTAAAGCGAACGGGACTTCTGACCTCATGATCTAATTAGTTTATCTTTATATCATTATGCATACTTGTACAAAGTTGGACTTGGATCCCAAAAGCCGTTTTTAAGTTATTGCGGTAACGAAAACCTATGATGGATGGACGGACAGCCGGAAAACATGCCTCCAGCGACTTCATTGGCGAAGGAACAAAAACTCGAGAAAATATGTCTCATCTTCATCCTGTAATGCAAATGATGGCGATTCATACATAGACTCCACCCTTAAATCTGCTCATCTTATTCACATGGTGGAATATTTAACCTCCGCCATCGAAGATCGGAGGTTACTGTTTTCACCCCTTTCTGTTTGTTTGTGAACAGTATTACGGAAAAACTCCATGACGGATTTCGACGAAACTTGGTGGGGGGGTTAGGTATGGTCCAAGGATCATGCCATTAGATTTTGGACTTGGTCCAAAATCCAATATGGCCGCTATGGCGGCCATTTTGAAAAAAAAATTGAATTTTTTTTTTGCATTTCTACATGTTTTAAGTGATTTCCAACCCCCCCCCCCAAAAAAAAAGTTCGAGAAAAAAAGATTTTTTGCAACTTTTTTCAACAAAATTTCGATTTTTTTGCATTTCTACATGTTACAAGTGATTTCCAACAAAAAACATGCCACAATTATAATTGCGGCTGATTTTGGAACTTCAGGTGGATATACCCACGTAAAATCAATTTCTGTCTCAAGGAATCTAGTTATGACGAATGAATTGAGTATGTAAAAGTTAAAAGTAAAAGGGAAAGTTGCAAACTATAACTCTGTGAGCACTGTTGACGTCAAATTGAATGAATAGGATATCAGGTTCACTTGAGTGACCCAGCAATATTGGCGGCGGAGGTTTTGCACTCTACCGAGTGCTCCCCCTCAAGTTTAAAATGTTATTACTTAACTAATAAAAAATGTTTAAAAAAAAATAAAATCAACCCCCACCTCCTTTCTCATCTTGAAAACAGGTTCCAAACACCCACCTCAAAACAAGGTTCAGAGGAATTTTGTCTCTGCTGAAATTGCGATTATACTGCAAAAGTAACCTCTCATCATCAAATCTTAGTCCGCAATCCCCAATACTTTGAAAGAAAAGTACTTGGTGCTCTATTAAGAAACATTTTAAGCCATTTGTGTTTAAGAGCAGAAAGTATTATTTTAAAAAGTGATGCGACAACAAAATATTTTTTTTTTTTTAGCTTCATCTTAAAGGTGTCGCAATGCCAACAACTTTTTAGTGTGGTTACCTTTTTTCAGCAACAGATGTTCACGTTGTGATATCTTTTGAGATGACATAATTGAATGCACCTCTTACTGATGAAGGTTATAGGGAAGAACTAAAGCATATTCCTTATGGTTTCAGAGTTCGCGATTTCTACCTCAGCCATGTCTGGTATAAACAGCAGAAGATGCATGTACTCTGTAGTCTTGGAAACATTTTATTGAAACAAGACTCCAGAATGTGATGAACTTGCACAATCATGATATGGAAAATTAATCGACAAAAACAGATTTCCACACGCTTCCTCAGCAGTATTTCGAAATAAATTAACACTCCATCTCAACAGCCCTCCCTTGGCGTTGGGGCATAAACATAGAAAAAAAATAGCACCGCAAAGCGGGCGTAACCCCTCAGCCCCTTGACACAAACCAATTTCAAGATGGTGGCCATATTGGAAATCGCAGCATGCCCATTTTCGAAAGGAACCTTCCTATACTCAACCCCAACACACCCAGCAAAAATGGATTTAATCGGACAAGGTGTTCTCCTCGAAATTGACGGAAACCAATTTCAAGATGGCTGCCGTGGCGGCCACAGTGAAAATCGCAGCGTGCCCATTTTGGAAAGGAACCTTCCTCTACTCAACCCCATTATACCTCGCCAGAATAAAATCAATGTGTGAAGCCGTTCTCAAGTTATTGTCCGGAAACCAAATTCAAGATGGCTGCTCTAGCCGCCATATTGGATATCGGATTGTGCTGAATATCGAAAGGAGCCTTCCTCTAAACACCTTCATTATATCACACAAAAATGAAATCAATAAGTCTAGCCGTTCTCAAGTTATCGTCCGGAAACCAAATTCAAGATGGCTGCCCTAGCCGCCATATTGGATATCGGATTGTGCTGTATATCGAAAGGAACCTTCCTCTAACCACCCGCATTATACCCCCATGAAAATAAATTCAATCTGTCAAGCCGTTCTCAAGTTATCGTCCGGAAACCAAATTCAAGATGGCTGCCCTAGCCGCCATATTGGATATCGCATCGCATCGCACTGATTACACTGAACAACAAAAATTTTTTACTGGAGATGTGTAAAGTGATTTAGACTAATTTGGGTACGCTGATTTCAAAAATCATAACCGTTTTGCTGTATCACGTCAGCATTTTCAGTAACAGAAATATTCCCATTGCCTAGAAGTCAGGATTTCAATGAAATTTACAAAAATTCATTTATTCATTTATTTCATCATGAATGCTTCAAAATTATAGAAATTACAGAAAAACTCCACTAGAATGTAATTAAAAATGCTTTAGGCATTTGGCTTTGCATTTGTGCTGCTCTGTGTCAGTTTCACGATGCAGGAACCAGCAGAAATCGCCCATCATGTTCGGGTTGTGCCGCCCTTGGTAACGCGTCTCCATGAGTGAAATCTCTTGGTGGAATCGCTCGCCGTGCTCGTCCAAGTCTGCTCCCAAGTTGTCAGGGAAGAAGTTCAGGTGCTGGTGTAGGAAATGGATTTTCAGGGACATCCTGGAGCCAAGTTTCCTGAAGGACTCCAGCAGCTGCTGCACTATTTCTTCATAGTTGTCCGCGCGCTCGTTCCCCAAGAAGTTGTCCGTCACAGCTTTGAAGCTCCTCCCACGCTGCCAGCTCTTTGGGGTTTAGAGTTGTCGGAAAAGTTTCGTCCTTCATAATCTGTCGGATTTGCGGTCCAACAAAGACACCAGCCTTGATCTTGGCCTCCGACAAGGTGTTGCCAAACTTTTCCTTGAGGTATAAAACCCACGCCCATTCAGATCCATTGCCCGTACAAAACTTTTCATCAAGCCGAGCTTTATGTGGAGTGGTGGAAGGAAAACCTTGGCTGGGTCGACAAGGGCGACATGCTTCACGTTGTGTCGACCAGGTACATGCTCTTTTCGCTTTTCCCAATCTTTCTTCGTCCAGTGATTCTTGTCGTCTCTGCTATCCCAGAGACAAAGGAAGCACATGTATTTCGTGTAGCCTGACTGCAGCCCTTACAACAGCGCCACCCTTTTCAAGTCTCCGCAGATGTGCCAGTTGAAGTCATTGTACTTGATGGAATCAAGCAGCTGCCGCATCGTCTCATAGGTCTCTGTCATGCCGAACGCGTGAGCCAGTGGGACTGATGGTTTCTCGTTGCCATTGTGGAGCAAAACAGCCTTCAAGCTGTTCTTCCCCGAGTCGATGAAGAGGCGCCAGTCTGCAGGATCGTGATCACACCCAAGTTCTTTCAACAGACCGTTGATGTCACTGCAGAATGTCATCGTGTCTTCCATCTCAAAGAACTCAGCCATGTCTCTGTGACGTGCTCTGAACAAGGATATCTTGGTGTTAGGTTCAAGTAGATTCCACTGCTGCAGCCTTGATCCAAGCAGCTCTGCCTTCGCCTTTGACAGCGAGAGATCTCTTACAAGATCATTTAAGTCTCCCTGGTTCAGAAGGTGTGATTCTTGAGTGTCGGGTTCAAAGGTTCATCATCACCATCCTCTTCACCACTGCTTACAGCTATGTTCTGATCAGCTGGAGGTGTTGGAGACGGGGGTTCTCGTCATCATGAGGCACAGGTTTACGAGCAGAGACGCAGTCAGCGTACTTGATATGACCTTTATTCTTCTTGTTGAAGCCGGCGATGCTTGTGCAGCAGAAATAACAATCATCATGATGATTCTGCGGCTCACGCCATATCATGGGCACCGCAAATGGCATGCTCGCGCGCTTGCCCACCAACCACTGAGTCAAGGTTGTGTGACAGCTTGTGCAGCAGATGTGTGGTGCCCAGCTCTGTTCTTGGTCCCCCACCTTACACCCGAAGTAGTGAAAGTAGGCGGCCTTCATTTTCACTGCTGTAGATATACTTCGCTGTTGATCTTTTTTGGTATACCGACCACAGACATAACAGAAGTTGTCAGGATGATTGGTACAGGAACGCCTACTCATCTTTATCTGAAAGAAAGAAATATAACACAAGTTAACAACAATTGTACGAAATAGACATGTTAAAGACATATGTAAATTTCATTGAAATCCTGACTTCTAGGCAATGGGAATATTTCTGTTCCTGAAAATCCTGACGTGATACAGCAAAACGGTTATGATTTTTGAAATCAGCGTACCCAAATTAGTCTAAATCACTTTACACATCTCCAGTAAAAAAATTTTTTTGAAATTTGTTGTTCAGTGTTATCGAAAGGAACCTTCCTCTACCCAGCCCCAACACACACTGCAGAAATGGATTTAATCGGACAAGGCGTTCTCCTCAAAATTGATGGAAACCAAAAGTTGACAGACGCCCGGACGGACGCCCGGACAACGCCTGTGACGAGAATACCCCTCAGCCCAATTCAGGCTGAGGGGTAAAAACTAGAACGGCACTCGGTAGAGCGCATACCTCTGCCACGCAATGATTGATCCACGAGAACATATCCGGCCCAATAAATCTTTGAAATATGCCATATAATCGTTTTTTGGCCCCATCCTTCAATGGTGAAAAATTACATTAAAAATTAAATAATTCTCGTATCCAGATTTTCACCAAAATTGAATCAATTCTTCCTTATCACACACCCAATGTGTCCACAATGTTTCATCCAATGACGTCCAGAACTTTTTGAGACAATCGTGCGATATATCGTTTTTGGCCTGATCCTTCAATGGTGAAGAATCGCTTCAAAAAAATGATTGGATCCGGATCCAGATATTCACCAAAATCTAATCAGTTTGTCCTTGTCACACACCCAACCTGTCCACCAAATTTCATTTGAATTCGTCCATAACTTTGAGATATCCTGCACACAATTAGACAAACAAACAGACAGGGGTGAAAACAACCTCCTTCCACCTTCCATGGAGGAGGTAAATACCACAGAACACGTGAGAAATGATTATCCTGCACATATCAATGTTGGGTATTCATACATATTCCTCTCCAATTACACACAGGGTGGAATGTTCAAACCCACTCATCCCTATAAACCTGCACCCATTCTCACTTTTTTGTCTACATAGTTGAGGCATGTCAAAGAGCTCCTCCACTTAACAGATCAGGACGTACCAGGACAAAAGGAACAGTAGAGGGGTTGAGGAGAAACACCAACATCAGAAATGAAGGCCAAGATAAAGGGAGACTAACAAACAGTGGGTGTGGGAGGAATGGGGGGGCAGGAAAGGACACATGAGGTGGGCAAGAGGGATACAGAAGGAAACTCAGGAGGGGGAAAAAAAAACTGGAAAAATTTCATGGAGAGCTTGAGATGGGGTGGGGGGTTAATGAATGGAGAAGAGATCATGCTTTGGTTTGGGGATGATCTGAGGTAGTGGGAACAGTTGTCTTGAAGACTTGAAGCCAGCCCAGAGGTCTGAAGAGAAGGAAGAGGTTGCAACCTGCCTGTCTGATGACTCCACCCTCTGCTGTGTATCCATCAGCAAATAGATAAAGGGGGTTTTCCAAAGAGTCAGAAAGATAATTTTAAAAGATCAGGAATAGGAGTGGGTCCAGAACACTGCCAGCCTTGACAGGGAGAGGAGATAAAAGGATTCCATTAATCCACATGTTGGCTTCGAGCGTTGAGGAAGTCAGCAAGCCTTGTGGGGAGTTGGCCTTGGATGCCATAGGCAGAGAGTTTGCAGAGCAAGACAGGATTCCAAACTGTATCAAAAGCACAATATATGTCCAGAGAAATAGCCCTGATCTCGTGTCCAGCATTGAGGGCATCCATCCATTGTTCGAAGAGTAGAAACACAGGTTCATTGTACACACGGGTTCCAAACTTCCCCGACCAAGCGAAACACATATCAACGAGATAGTATCAACTATACTGCCAAAGCAACATCACCATATTTTAGCAAGAGGAAACCTGAGATTTTTAACAAAGCACTTGGTGCACTATAAATAAGGATCGTCACTGATCTGGTCGAGTGGGGTAAATTGGGGGGACAGATCCAAATAGTCATTTCATTGTGCAATGTGCATGTTAAAATAAGTGATGCAATTCCTGTAAATTATAAAGCCGTGGTCGTCAAGCACATGTTCAGAAAGATCTCGTACTGCACCCGTGTCTGTATCGAAGCGCCCGCCCCCCCAAATTTTCAAGTCTTACCTGTCATTATGTATTGCATGGAATTTCTTCTCCTCATTGACAGCCGATCGGCACAGCCCATGAGAGCAATTGCAAAGTCAACACAGGACGTGGTAGATGCAGGGAACATGCCTTCATATGGACATTTATCAGGCTCAAAGGCATCCGATGGGTAGGTAGACATGCCCGTCACCACCTGTCCCATGCTGTGGAATTTTCCAAGCTTGTGAATCAAATGGCATGCACAATCATTCACTATCTGTCAGGTTGCATAGGCCAAGGGTGCGTGCACCACAGATGGTCCCCACAAGACGTTATAAAAAAGTACACACCACGAGTGTGGGATGGTGCATGCACAGCACTCACTTCCTTGGTTGTCCTTCAGTGCTTCTTGATTTGTGGTGTTTCTGAAGTCTCCGGTGGTCCGGGTTTGTGACGAGTCATGGTTCACGGAGGAGTCTGGCACGTTCTCCCTCCTCAATGTGGTTGGTATGGGCATGCTGCAAGGATAAACCCCGCACCAGTCTGCTGCACACCGAAGAACCTCACCCCCCCTCCCCCCTCCCCCATCGCATATGCAAGCATTTCACGCAAAGCAGGTTCTTCCTCATTTCCATGTTCGCCCGAAGGAAAGAGAATGTTCAGGCCGTTGTGGTTCCAGGGCCACAATGGTTTTATTTACCAAGTGGCAAATACAACCCGTTGGTTCACTGACGGGAATATTAAGGTGGGGGGGAGCGGGGGGTTTGGAGGAGAAAGGAGATGAGGGAGAGAGAGAGAAAGAGATAAGGGAGAGAAAAAGAGACGGGGAGAGGGCATCAAGGTGGGAGGGAGGAGGAGTGGAGGAGCGAAGGGGTGGGGTGGAATAGCTAAGGAGTGGGGTGGAGTAGCTAAGGGGTGGGGTGGAGTAGCTAAAGGGTGAGTAAGGGTGGGAGCTAGGAAGGGGGGGTGAACGAGGAGGGGGGTGGGGAGAGCAACGCCTGACCAAACGTCACTTATACACTCCGGAAGGGGGTGGGTATGAGCGAGGAGGATGGGGGAGAGAGGACTAGGGGTAAGTGGGGAGGAGAAAGGGTTTGGGGATGAGGAAAGCATGAGGGGAAAGGTTCTCAACTCGCGTTTGGTAGTGGGAGATGTGAAAAAAGGGGTGGGGGGTAGTACAGGATTGAAGGAAATGGGGTACATCAAAACAGCACTCAGAGACCACCAGGAGATGTCTATGGGGGTGGAGAAGGCAAGATAAGGGGGCGTGAGAGCAAGGCAAGATAAGGCGGTGTGAGGGCAAGGCAAGATAAGGCAGCGTGAGGGCAAGGCAAGATAAGGCGGCGTGAGGACAAGGCAAGATAAGGTGGCATGAGGGCAAGGCAAGGTAAGGCGGCGTGAGGGCAAGGCAAGATAAGGCGTTGTGACGGCAAGGCAAGATGAGGCGGCATGAGGGCAAGGCAAGATAAGGCATTGTGACGGCAAGGCAGATGAGGTGGCATGAGAGCAAGGCAAGAGAAGGCGGTGTGACAGCAAGGCAAGATAAGGCGGCGTGAGGGCAAGGCAAGATAAGGCAGCGTGAGGGCATGTACCCCCATACTGTGTGTTTGTTCTCATTCATCAGCCAAACCTTTTGATCCACGAGGCTTAAACTTGCCGTGCAGACTGTTCACTCACCCAGGGCGGTTTTGCATTTCAAACCTCCCCCAACCACACTACAGACCCCACACGTTATGTGTTTGCTTACATAGACCAGGTACACCCTTTCACCCTAGGGACTCACACTTGGCATGAAGTGTGTCCACTCCACCAATGCAACTCCAGCCCCAAATCCCACCCCATTACCCCCTCACTATGTGTTATGATTTACCAGTTGCACTCTTTGACACATGGTGCACAAATTTGGTATCAAGAATGCTCACTCTCAGGATGACTTTGCATGATGACCTGCTTCTCCAACACCACCCAACCCTTCCCCCCCCCTCTCCACACACACACATATATATATATATATATATATATATATATATATATATATATATATATATATATATATATATATATATATATATATATATATATACATACATACACACACACGAGCAGAGAAATTCTATATTTTAACATCATTCAGCCTTGAATAACCCTGCGTATATTTCCCGGATATACCGAACGAGTGTGAAATTGCCAACGCGCAAATGTCGATACTGGAAGGAACTAAACACAAAGTAGCAAAGGAACATGACTAATATAGGTTGCAGCACCTCATCTGCCACATGCATAAAGCAGGCTCGATTGCAGAAGACACTGGAAGATACTGCCAATCGACTTGCATGTACACGTGAGCAAATGACAAGGACACAGGCTGTAAAAACAACAGAGGCTATCTCTGCCAGGAGAGAATACACGAGTAAGACCAGGACAAAGAAGCAAGAAACAAAGTGAAACTGACAAGGCAGCTCTAACCAATGACAGAAGCAGCACATCAGTCTCAAGTTTTGTGCGTGAGTTGGACAATTAATGTGCTAGCTGTTCAGCCTTGAAGTGGATGTATGAAACACCTGGTCTCTGTTGTTCCAACGGCAAAATCCAAGTCCCCAATACACTTGAGTAAGTGAGAGTGGTTATGGAGGTGCTTCTACAAGCACCTCCACAACCACTCTCCACCAGCTGCTTATTGGTCAAACAGATTCAAAACACTTTCTCACCAACATTCAAGGATGTAACACTTAATTTCAAATGGCATCATTTGGATGCAAGGAGATTAACCTTCAACATGTCTGGAATCCATCGTTCACCATCGAGAGTCAAGTTCATCACCGAATCAGAAGTTTATGTCCAATCCCCAACGAAGATGTGAGCTTTGCGCAACTTTACTTCTTGGGTGAAGAGGAGGTGCAACCCAATGCAAAATATTTCCTGGGCTGAAGCAGTACATCATCCATGACATACAGGAGATGCTGCACAACTGCAATGTCTACATAAACAATCTCAAGATGGCCATCGACTTCATGACCGACTCAAGAAACAGACACTACAAGATTGTCATTAATGCTGATCGACGGCTCAGAACTGAGCATAAAAGGTGCTTCAATGCTCCTAAATGCAATAAGGTTGCCTTTCCGATGACATGGAGCACGGTAAGCGTGACGTTTTACATCACAGAGAAAGTTTCCTCCAGCGAATATGCAAGACCCACATGTCCGATGATCCTCTCTAATAACCACTCCCGTTTCCAAATGGCGAGGATGGCTATACCCTCCAGTCAATCAGCTCCTGCTCAGTTCAAGGTATCCGTCCACTACGAAGTTCTACTCTTTTCAGCTTATGTTTCGATGTAATGGCAACTTCAACATTTTGCTGCGCTGAAAACATCTATTCCGGCTGTTTTGTGTTGATAGATATGCAAAAGTTGACGCTTAACGGTTGTGGGGCTCCAAATTGGCATCAAGTGTGTCCAGTACTCCATGATGGTTTTGCAATTTGACGTTCCCCACCCCAACATCCCATAGACGGGTCAATATACTGCCTGACCCCCAAAAAATTGCAAATTTTTGTTTTATGCTTATTTCTAGTAGTTTATGATGTGGAAGACAACATCTTAAAAGTTGGACAATTTTGACGCATGGGAAAGTCCCTCATTGACGTCAGAAAACAAGATGGCTGCCGGCAGATAAAACGTCAAAAAATTGACTGATAATCATCAGACCACTAACAATTTAAAGTTAATTTTGCACCAATATTTGTATTATGATCGTTGCTGGTAGTTTATGCAGTGCTAATCCTGAGACCATTCGCAATTTAAAATAAATATTTGCACAAATATATGTTCTTTGATTGTTTCTGCCAGTCTATGACATAGAAAGCAACATTTAAAAAATTGGACAATTTTGACACATGTGGAAGTACCATATGCCTTCTAGCCTTAGATTCCAGTTTCATCGTCCTCCTCCTCCTCTATCTCTGGTTCAACACTCATATTGTCACAGTTGCTGTCCTGGCAATGTCCACATGCACTGGTGCATTCTAATCCATGCTTCCTACATGAACACATTAGTGTTTTGCACCCCCCTGAACAGTTGCAGTGAATCACCTGAAGTAGTATGTCTGGAGCAGGGCTTTTGTCTGTCATCACTGGAACAAGTTTTCCTCCTTCTACCTTCCATCCCCACTCCGTTGGCTCCATTCCACAACAAAGGCCCATCCATTCCATTACCTGGTAATAGGTCTGCAGAGAATGAAACTTGCAGGCAGCGGATGTCGGGGGCAGTCTTTCAGGAGTGACAAATGCCTTAGCCCTTGCAACCTTTTTGCAGAGAATGTTGAATCTGATCGATGCCAATGAGTCGTTCCGATTTGCTTTAAACAATGCCACCATTGCTCTGCAGCCTGCAGTTTCAATAACATCCTGACTCTGCTGTGGTTTACAGAACACCTTTGAGCTGTCTATCAGTTCCTTTTCTTTCTTGATGATTCTTTGAAACCCTGACTTCTTTCCAATCCCAAAGACACGAGACGTTGCGTCGCAGCCAGTTAATGCATGAAGGAACAATATATCTCTGCAGGCTGCATTTCCAAGTATCTGCTGAAGGACTTTGATATTGTAGACATTTGATTTTGCCTTGTCAGAACGGAAATAGAGTTCAATGCAGTTTGTCTCCACAATATAGAAGAGCAGGAGGAGAAGGAGATCTGTATCTTCTCCAATGAGGGTTGTAGATCTGGAAGCCGCATTTGCAATCTCAACATCAGCATCTCCCTCTGCTTGGATCACCTCACAGCCTTCCTTGCGCAACACCTCTATAATCAACAGTACCATTGCCTGCTTGTTTGACTCATTCGACAGAAAGTCCTCCTTTTTCCCCAACAAATTTTGTTGACTCCATAATGTTAACCTTGGTGGCATTCTTGTTTCTATTCCGACGTTGATGAGAACAGTCCTTTGTGCTTGGCCCAGCCTCATAACCATCAAACACAACAGTAGCTTTGCCATAGTGTCTGACTGTAAATGAGGCATATTCATCTGCAATGGAACTGTAGGTGAATCCCTCTGTCCACTTTAAGCGGTGAATAAGTGATCCCCCGTCAAGAACATAGTGATCTGTTCCTGGAACTGTCTGGTTGACAGCATTGTCAGATTTGGTTGTAGCATAATTTCTTATTGCCTCCGCCAACTGTGGTTTATCTGGCTGGCGCAGGATGTTTTTTGCCTCAAAAAGAGACATTGGGTATGGGCAGAGTTCATATTTCATCACTTCACCTATCTGGAGATCTCCCGTCTGTGACATGACTAAGAACCTCTGGAATAGTAACGCTGGATCTATTGTGCGGTCCTCAGCAACTTTGACTGCCCCTGCTGAATGCAAGTGTCTTGACTTTAGGACTCCTTTTGTGTGAATAGGAGTAAGCTAGGTGATCATCCATCTTCTTGACATTGTCACGACCTACTTTGAATAGGTCATGAACATTGACATCCTCATTTGCAGTAACCCCTGTGATGATGTTGCGCAATGACTTGTCATCAGAAAATGGTGTGAAGCTGTCCAGTTTTTCGGCAACTTTGCCACGATCAGCTTCATCTCGACTCACCCTGGATGTTGTCAACTCCTTATGTTGTTCACTTGTTGAGTAGCTACTCGAGGTCAGTTCTTGCATAGCAAGGTTGTAGGAGGACGATATGGTTGAAGACAGAGTCCAAACTGCTCTCTGGTGCTCTGACATCCAACTTCCTCGAGTCAGCCCCCATTGGCTTTTCAGTGAGTGCATTAATGTCTGTTCTATCACAAGATTAGAGCCGAGGCCAGCCCAGTATTGGTCACTGCGCCGGATTACATGATAACCAGATTGGAACTTCTGATGAACCTCAGGGTTGTCATCCTCTAACGCAAGCATCTTCTCGAGATAGAGTCGAGCTGACTTCAGGTAATTGGGATGGCCAGCAGCTGCAAATATCGGCAAGCAAGCTGATATGGCTTGGAGATGCATCTCCCAGGACCCCGTCCGATCAGCTGCCACAAGTGCCCTTGCAATTCCCAACATACGCTGGTAGTTGATCCAAAGTGCACTGGTTTTCGAGTCCTTTGCAAGTTTATTCCTTTCCTGATTCAATCTATTGTCAATGAAATGAATGCACTCTGATTGCAACACAGACTCTATAGTGTCACTTTCGACAGTCTCCAGGGAAATGTACAGTCGCTCCAGTTCTACCACTTGTTCTTGAAACCCAGGGTCAACTTCCACAATCTTGCCAACAACCTGACGTGTAAGACACTGATCCACAAGCAAATGGCCACGAAAAGCATGTTGCACCGCCTTCCCACTCAGCATGTGCACAACAGCATTTTGACCATACACTGTTTCCAGGATCTCTTTCAGTCCACTTTCATCCATCAAACTTCCAATGGCACCCAACAAATTCATTAATGTGTGGAAGTTCCCAAGCAGTAGCACTGCATTATGGATTGGGTTATCAGCAGGAAGAGCATTCACTATCTCAGAGGCCTTCCAAAACAGCGGTTGGTCAAATGTGATGATTGCTGGCATGTTGTGTTTTGATGCAAGTTTGCTCAGGTAATCAAGAGTTGACAAGATGCAGGTTTTGTCACCTGGGTTCATATCAATCATTGGGAGAAACTGTATTGAGGCTTTCCCTGGGTGATCACACTCCTCATGCAGAAAGTGCATCATGCCTTGCCAATTTGGTGCACTCTTTTCGAAGCAAAATGACATCTCCCATAATATGTCAATTGTGCAATCACAAATTGATAACAAAGGGAGGGGCTGAAATTTGAGGTTGCGGTTGATGTGCTCTGCATGGCGGTAATCTATTATATTGATCTTCGTCAGTTCAACGAGCTTCCTGTCAGACATTTTCTTTCTAGATATGATGTGGCTAGATTGCCGCCCTGGTGTAATAGCTGCTATCATGCCCATCCCATGAAAGGTACCCTTTCCATCCAACGTTATGATCTTGTGGTCCACATTGTCTCCAGCAAATAACAAGGATGTATCAAGAATGTTGGTGTCACCTCCAAACACATCCGGAGCAAGAGAAGAGGCTGCATTTACTTCAAACCGTTGCACTTCGGAGTAAGATGAGGAAAAGCCAAAGGTTGATAGACTATCTATCAAGAAACGAGACCTATACAAGTGATGCATTTGCGCTGCAATGGTGCAATTACAGCCCTTGGACGCACTGCTTGGATGACTGCTTGTCCAATACCAGCAACCTCCCTAGATGTATCTTTCCCGACCAAAAGATGCTGCAGCAAGAATCGCAGACTAGCTGGGACATACCCCAATGCAGCAGTAAGGCTTAGGTCTGCAGTAGTTGGGTATGTATCCCCATGTGGTGCAACTGTTGTTTTTATGTCACTTTTTATTAGTTTTGCAGCAGTCTGAAGAATTGCACGTTTTTGTGCTTCTTCATCATCTTCTCGTGGTGCATTGTCGTGGTCACGGAGGATCTGGGACGTTTTTTCTCTGAATGTCACAATGTCTTTTAAGCCTCTACCCTCTGCCATGAATATAGATTCACCATATCGTTTTTTAAGCTGTTCCTTCATGTATTGGTTCCCATATGCATTGGATTCACTATCACCCAGGTATTGTTCCATTCTAGCCACGAGGTCTGTAATTGTTAACTGTTCCTCATCATTGTCTTCAAGAAAAGAGCACACCTTATCGAAAGCCTCATTCTGGTCACTGTCCTTAGGCCTTCCCATTTTTCGTCTCTTGTTTGACGCAGTCGGCTTGAACCGTTGTGGAATGTCTCGCATTGTGCGAAAATTAATGTTGCAGGACTTGTGGTACACACAGTCAGCTGCATGGAGATCACCCTCAAAATATTCAATGCGGCCTTGAACAGCAATGGCCCATTCATCGCTCCTTGTTTTGCAATGAACTGATATAGTTTTAACAAATGCGTCAGTCTTCACGTAGCCAAAACTGGCTATTTCTGCATGGCCTCGCTTTGGATCCTCTTCCTTAACTTCAGTGCCGCAGAAAAGGCAATGTGTTTTACTGTCATATGGTCCCAGGGAAATGCGAGCACTCCTCTTGACTGATGGACCTGATTCCGCATGATCCTTCTTGGTTAAAGCAATGTCCTTTTTGTTTATGTGATTCACTCGGCATGATTTGTGAACACTGGTACCAGCTAGAATTCTGATGTCGACACCCCTTTCGGCACTTGCACGGTTGATGCCTTCTGCTCCTTTCTCACGAACTAATACTGTTTCCTCACAGTCCAATCCCCTTTGGCATAAAGGGCAGGTCTCTTTACCATATTAAGAGTTCATTTTCTATCTCTGAAAATACAAAAATGAGATCTTTTAGAAGCATGCAGTCAATTTACATTGGCCATATACATTGAATGCCATCAGAGCATTCTCCGCCCCTGAAACCGAGATATTTATGTAAGATATATATTAGGAGGAAACATACTATGGAATAATCTGCATAGTGGTTCGTCTTCGACGTAGTGAATCGTGCATGGTTTTGTGACATTTTTATCATGTCAAAAATTTTTACTTTCCCATGGTCCATTTCTGTCCAACTTTTGATATGTTCCTAAGTAAGTCTTAAAATATAAGGAAATGCAATAAAACAAAAATTTGCAATTTTTTTGGGGTACGGCTGTTCTGGTTGTATATTGACCCGTCTAGCAAGCCTCCCACAACCCCACCAATTTCCATCCTCACCCCCCAAACTCAGGATCACCTGGGAGATGAGGTATCTCCCCCACTCCACTTTCTACCCCCACATCCTCTCATCACCTCACCAACCCCTTCCACACTCCCCCCAATCCTACCCACTCCCCCAACGCCCCCTACATACTCAGATTTCTCCAGGCGTCAAAGGGAAATTTCAGCTTGTACAGTGGGGAGAACAAGTATTTGATACATTGCCGATTTTGCAGGTTTTCCCACTTACAAAGCACGTAGAGGTCTGTAATTTTTATCATAGGTACACTTCAACTGTGAAAGACGGAATCCAAAACAAAAATCCTGAAATTCACATTGTGTGATTTTTTAATAATTAATTTTCATTTTATTGCATGAAATAAGTATTTGATCACCTACCAACCAGGAAGAATTCCGGCTCTCACAGACCTGTTAGTTTTGCCTTTAAAAACCCTCCCATTCTCCACTCATTACCTGTATTAACTGCACCTGTTTGAACTCGTTATCTGCATAAAAGACAGCTGTCCACATTCAATCAATCAGACTCCAACCTCTCCAGAATGGGCAAGACCAGAGAGCTGTCTAAGGACATCAGGGACAAAATTGTAGACTTCCACAAGGCTGGGATGGGCGACAGGACAATAGGCAAGCAGCTTGGTGAGAAGGCAACAACTGTTGGCGCAATTATTAGAAAATGAAAGAAGTTCAAGATAACAGTCAATCTCCCTCAGTCTGGGGCTCCATGCAAGATCTCACCTCGTGGAGCCTCAATGATCATGAGAAAGGTGAGGGATCAGCCCAGAACTACACGGCAGGAACAGGTCAATGACCTGCAGAGAGCTGGGACCACAGAATCAAAATAAACCATCAGTAGCACACTATGCCATCATGGATTAAAATCCTGCAGCGCACGCAAGGTCCCTCTGCTCAAGCCAGCGCATGTCCAGGCCTGTCTGAAGTTTGCCAATGACCATCTGGATGATCCAGAGGAGGAATGGGAGAAGGTCATGTGGTCTGATGAGACCAAAATAGAGCTTTTTGGTTTGAACTCCACTCGCCGTGTTTGGAGGAAGAAGAAGGATGAGTACAACCCCAAGAACACCATCCCAACCGTGAAGCATGGAGGTGGAAACATCATTATTTGGGGATGCTTTTCTGCAAAGGGGACAGGACGACTGCACCGTATTGAGGGGAGGATGGATGGGGCCATGTATCACGAGATCTTGGCCAACAACCTCCTTCCCTCAACAAGAGCATTGAAGATGGGGCGTGGCTGGGTCTTCCAGCATGACAACGACCCGAAGCACACAGCCAGGGCAACTAAGGAGTGGCTCCGTAAGAAGCATCTCAAGGTCCTGGAGTAGCCTCGCCAGTCTCCAGACCTGAACCCAATAGAAAATCTTTGGAGGGAGCTGAAAGTCTGTGTTGCCCAGCGACAGCCACAAAACCTGAAGGATCTGGAGAAGATCTGTATGGAGGAGTGGGCCAAAATCCCTGCTGCAATCTGTGCAAACCTGGTTAAGAACTCCAGGAAAGGTCTGATCTCTGTAATTGCAAACAAAGGTTTCTGTACCAAATATTAAATTCAGTTTTTCTGATGTATCAAATACTTATTTCATGCAATAAAATGCAAATTAATTATTTAAAAATCATACAATGTGATTTTCAGGATTTTGGTTTTAGATTCCGTCTTTCACAGTTGAAGCGTACCTACGATAAAAATTACAGACCTCTACATGCTTTGTAAGTGGGAAAACCTGCAAAATAGGCAGTGTATCAAATACTTGTTCTCCCCACTGTATATATATATATATATATATATATATATATATATATATATATATATATATATATATATATATATATATATATATATATATATATATATATATATATTTATGAAAAATAAAAACAAACCAATAATATTATTCCTGATGCATATACACACATGCAGAAAAGATGTGACAACAAATGACCAAAAAGCAATTATCTTCTTCCTTATGCATATACACGCATCGTTAAATGTAAGCAATGACTTCACACAAATTTCTAATGACATGGATTTAAGCAATGCTCGAGAGAATACCACATAGCTATTTGGGCAGTGGATAAATTCGCAAACTGCTGCCTCGATCACTGAGGCCAATCTTTACAAGGCCCATGACACCTTTCGGCTCGAAATCGTTTTATATTAACTGCTTTGGTCGTTTTACAATTGAGGGAAAACTTAAAAGGATTGTGAATATGACAATTCTGAGACGACTTTGGCTTTGCATAGCAGAAAGCATTAACATGGTGGCCGAAATAATTGTGGGCAGAGTCAGGTGCAGTGTCCAACCAATGAGTGGAACAGAATGTTGCACAGACAGGCAGACTCAATCACTCACACGATTAGTATTAGTACAAGATGTGGCATTCAAATGTCGAAAATATTTTAAATGTGTTCCAAGGACAAGACCCCATTTTGATGAATGTGATTAGCTCTCAGCAGCAGATTGTTAAAGAGGAACATATTTTGAGATTATATAATTTGATGAACTTCTTCCTGTACCAGATTCATGGCTGTAATCTATAAAGGTTGTTTGATAAAGACTGCAGTTCACTTCGATGACGCATATAAAGACTAAACACACTTCCATGCTTAAAGATTTTGTACTTTTGACCCAAACATCAGCGTTAATCAGCACAACTTGAGCATACTTTATTTCGTCTTGGAAACATCTTATTGACCAAGACTGAAGATGCTGTGCTGAACTTACACAAATTTTACATGGAATATCCTCATCTGTTAACAATGATTTGCCCATGCTCACCACGTAGTTTTTCAGGCAGGTGATCCATTACCGCTCCGCACCTCCTCAATCTCCCACCTCGAGGGGAAAAAGGGAGAGAGAAAATTTTTTTTGAAAAGGATACAAAATATTTGATACAACATATTGTTACGGATTTTAGAATCCGGTATGATGAATGCACCACACATCCAGACCCTCAGACAGTTATTTCCTTAAATGCATGTTCAGATTAGCCCCATCCCCATGTCTAATGGGATCTTAAATGTAATGCGTTGAGAAGGGTAAAGGATAGATCCCCTCTCTTATGGGAAGCTTTTTTCTTTACAACAGACACGTTCACACACATTTCTTTCACGAGTTCTGAAGCCCGCCCTCATTTTTCCTCAGCAACATTCTTTCGCGAGCTCCGACGCCCGCCTTTTTTGAGAGTGCACGGGTCGTCATGGTAACCATTCCCCAGAGGAGCTGGGTGATGTTGGGGCGGACGGCACCCCGCGGAGACGGCCCAGGGATATAAAAACGAACGAGAGAAAGCGTGAGGTACGTTCTGTGAGGAGAGATGTTCTGAGATATAAAAGTGAGGAAAAAGCGAGAAGTTCGTTCTGTGAGGAGAGACGTTCTGAGATTTTAAAAAGTAAGGAAAAAGCAAAAGAGGGACGTTCTGAGAGGAGACAGACGTTCTGAAGAGAAAGAGATAGGTTCTGAAGAGAGAGAGAGATACGTTCTGAAGAGAAAGAGATAGGTTCTGAAGAGAGAGAGATAGGTTCTGAAGAGAAAGAGATATGTTCTGAAGAGAAAACGTCCGAGGAGAAAAAGTGACGAGAAAAAAGCGTTCTGAAGAGAAAAGCGTGAGGAGAGGAAAAGCGAAAGGAGAGAGGAAAAAGCAAAGGGCAAGAGAAGCGACCAAGAAGCGGGTGTCTGGCCAGTGCCGAAGAGACAATTCGCCCTTCCAGTGCTTCGGCGAGCGTGTGGGTGTGAGCAGTGCCTCGAACAAGTGAGCACGGGTCGATCACCAACACCAGGATCTAAACCCGTGACAGACGATCTCAGTGCCCTCCAGACGTCGACTGGCGTTCAAGGCTGCCCGCGAGAGGGTGCACGGCAAAGCTGGGTGCTGGCAACGGACATTTTTTTTTTTTTTTGTATACCTTGGTCGAGGCTCGTATGAGAGCTAACACACAACTCACAGCAAGGAGGCATGAGACAAGAGGGGCGGGAGTGGAAGGGACAAAACAGTGGGGAACAGACACATTACGTGAACTGTGGAAGGGAGAGGGATGGGGATGGGACGGGGAACATGGCGAAGAGAAGATGGACATTTCAGGGACTTTCAGGAAGGAAAGTAGGAGAAATGAAGGAAGTGGGCTTGGGTGGATTATCGGGGGTAGAAAAGATCGAGGATTTGGATGGGGGAAGATAAGAGGTGGTGGTGAACAGCTGTTTTGAAAGCCTGGAGGGAAGAATGGGAAAGAATAGAGTGAGGAAGTTTATTCCAAAGGCGGGAAAAAAGAGGAATGAAAGAGTGAAGATGAGCAGTGATTCGTGATTTTGGTAGTTTTACCAGAAGGGGTTGTTGGCGGACCTTGAGCGCCCTGTGGAAATGTGGTGGGGACAAATCGCAGAGAGAGCAGGGGGGGGCAAGGCTGGAGAGGAGTCGGTAGAAGACAGAAAGACCACCGACCAACCTGCGGTGATTGAGTGAGAGGCCCAAAGACTCAGCTTCATTGCGGGAGATGCCGATGATCTTAAATGCCCTGGTTTCGACAGCGTGAAGCCGAGAAAGGTGGGAGGCAGGAGCACCAGCCCAGAGGGGAGAGCAGTACTCCATCAGGCTACCTACAAAAGCTTTGTAAGTGGTCAGGAGCTCAAGAGGGCCGAGGAAGGACTTAGCACGACGGAGGATTCCCAGTCGGCAACTGGCTTTTGAGGCGAGGTTGGAAATGTGACTTTCCCAGGAAAGGTCATGGCAGATAGTGAGACCTAGAAGCTTGAAAGAAAAGACTTCTTCCAGAGGATTGTTAAGAAAGTGGATGGGGGGGTTTTGTAAACGGTCCTTTCGAAGAGACATAGTGAGAGTGTGAGATTTGTCTGGATTGAAAGACATGTTCCACGTGTTGGACCAATTTGTGATTTTATCCAGATCTGCAGTGAGTGAAGAAGCTGCTGCTTGCCGGTCTGAGGGATGACAGATGGTACGGCAGAGGGTGGAGTTGTCGGCAAAGAGAAATAGAGGATTTTCCAGAGAGTCCGAGAGATCATTGATGAAAACCAGAAAAAGAACAGGGCCCAGAACGCTACCTTGAGGAACTCCAGCCTGCACAGGAAGAAGGGATGAAAGAACTCCATTTAGGGCCACACGTTGACTGCGACAGGAGAGGAAGTCTGCGAGCCATGAGCGGAGATGGCCTTGAATACCATGGGAAGAGAGTTTGGTGAGTAGGGCAGGGTGCCAGTGAGTGAGGGTGAGTAGGGACATGACATGCACGTGCGCATTTTCAGGACGTTTTCGCTTCATGGACGACTTTCTGGTGAGCGAGACGATTCTCCCCCCTCCCCTCCCCCTGAATGATCTGCTGGGTACCCTCGTCTGCGTTTACCTGTAAATCAACCCCCGATAAGCATATGCTCTTTGTCTCTTTCCTGGCATTTTGATTGATTTTGCTTTGAAATTCATTCTTTCTTTACCTCAGCAAATGAAACGTTATTTTTATTTTTATGTATTAATAAATTATTTGTCCATTTCCAACCTGTCCGTGTTTGTCCTTTTCTTCAATTGGTCTAGATTGTTCGAACTGAGATAGACTGGGAGGTAATTACCACAGATTTGACCAAAAAATCGTCGGCACGCACCAGCGCTTAAAAAATGCTCGGCTGGCCTAATTAAAATCTCATCACATAATATTGGTGCTTTGCTGAGGGTGCGCTCCCCGCTCAGGTAACCACGTGACGTCTAGTTAAACGGAATAATTAGACAGCGGACACTAGATCTCGTGGTTGACTGGGTGGCGTTCGTGGTTTTAAAACAACCCACAGTACCATAACGTTAATTGTGAGCGGTGGCCCCAGGTCCGGCTCGACCGAGGACAACCGGGGATTAATCCCCGAGTGACAAGCTGGTGTCTCGGTATCCGTGACCGCAACAATATATTACATGCATAGAGATGCGATTCATGCATTTGCAACCTCAACTCCTCTCCCATTGTGCACACAGAGAAATATTTCACCCACAGCTCAAAAATCTCTCACCTTGTCCGAATGGGTTGTGAATTTTCAGCTTGCACAAAAAGAACATAATATTGGATCTTTATCTCCGTGATATAATAATCAACCACATTGAAAAAAAGAGCCTCAAATCAAAAAATCTTGACAATCTGGAACCCCCAAGATTTTCAACACAACTAAATATTTCAAACGGTTTAATCTTGAACAAGGATGAATATTTTAATAGTGATGTTAAGAAAATGGACAAAGTTGAATTTTCAATATCTTCCATGATTACCATCACATCTTCCAGCTTTTAGTGCAGTTACCTCTTCGCAGCAAAGGACTTTCAAGAAGTGCATCTTTTTGTGATGACTACATTATTAATGCACTTCTTCCTTATCAAGGTCGTTGGGAAGAACTATCAGGTACTTCGCTGACGCACATAAAAAGTGAAGAGCACCTCACACAATGCTTATGTTGTTTGGCCTTTCTACATCAAAGTCCGTTGTAAACAACACAAGTTGTTCACGCTCTGCACTCTTGAAAATATCTTATTGAAACAAGAGTGCAGAAGGTAAACAACTCGTGCTGTTTATACATGAAGCATCGAGCCATCTACCAAAACAAATACCTATGTACTTTACATGTCACGTGATAGTTTTGAGATACAATACTGCTGCTCTGTTCCACATAATGGGGGAGAAAAAAAAATTGTTTTTAAAGGATGCAAAATATTCAATACATTTATAACACACAGGGAGGTGCGATTCGTACCTTCACGACCTCAACTCTTCCCCTTGTGCACACGAAGCAACATTTCACCCCACGTAAAAAATCTCTCACCTTGTCCACACAGGTGTTCACAGGTCCACACAGGTTCTGAATTTCCCCATGCCCAAAAGGAACATCTTGGAACTTTATCTCTGATATAAAAATCGACCACATTGAGAAAAGAACCTCAAATCAAAAAATCTGAACAGTCTGAAACTCCCAAGATTTTGAGCCTTACTAAATATTTCAAACAGTTTAATCTTGAACAAGGATTCATGTTTTTTTAATGGTGATGTGAAGAGAATGCACAAATATCTTCTATTGTGCCACCACTGCATTTCTTTAGATTTTAGTGGTTACCTCTTCTGAATGGATTTTCAAGAAGTGCATCTTTTGAGATAACTACATCCTTAATGCACTTTTTCCTTGTCAAGGTTGGGAAGAACTGCAGTGTACTTCTGTGATGCAGATGAAAAGAAAAGACGACATTAAACAGCTGACCCACTCTCACCATTACCTTCCCTGTTTCTTCCTACAACCCTCCATTCTCCGATCTTATACAATTCTTCAAAAATCCATCAAAAACAATAATAATTTTCCTTGTATCCTTCCTAACTATACACCTCCTGAAATCACGTGTCTCTCTCCACCCTCTTCCTGGTACTTTTCATTGATCCATCAGCTTCACTCTGCGTTGACCGCTCCAAATTCACCATACACCTCCACGATTTCACTTCAACCTTTCCTTTTCCGAATCTTATGCAATCCTCATTTTAAAAAATAATAATAATAAATAAATTCATTTTTAACGATGTACCTCCCTTAACCAGGTGATCTGTTTCCACCCTCTGCGTTTACCGATCCAAATTCACCATTCACTTCACAATCTTTTCTTCAACTTTTCCTTCACCTAATCTTATGCAATCTCTATCAAAAAATAATAATGATAATAATAAAAACGATCTCTAATAATGCTTCATCTTCCTCTTTCACAAGTGTGGTTCTCACTGCTGTGTCATAATTCACTACTCTTCCTATTTCAACAGACTGCTCTCAATTTGACCTTTCCTTCATACCTTGTCGAAAACAAAATCCGACTGACAACGTTTCTTCTCTCCATTCTCTCAATTCGCCTTCATTGCATCCCTCAACAAATGTCTTGAGGTGCATTTCTGAACGAAAAAAATAAAAAAACCCAATCTGCAATGCATGTTCGTTTCCCATCAATCGTCATTTATTTCCAACTTCAGTGCCAATTCACCCCTCTCTCTCAAAGCAACCATCACACTCTTCCTCCTCCAAGCTTCTCTCCCACATTTCTCAAAATCTCCCCCATCACCTCCCTCAACTCTCCTCACTCCCCCTTCTCCCACCATTCACCCTTCTCAAAGTTTCCCCACCCCCTCTCATACGCAAACCTGTCTCCTTCCCCTGCCCTCTCTCCTTCATCTCATCATTCCACCTCCTCAAATCTTTAACTGCCTTCTGCCACCTCTCTTATTACTCCCAATGCACCTCAACCCAGAACCAGAGCCTTTTCTCCTCCTCATCCAGCTCCCTCCTCAAGCTCTTCTGCAATCCCCCACACTCTTTCAACAACTCTCCTTACCTCCTCCCCCCTCCTCCCACCCCCCCTCCCATCCCTCATCGTTAACAGTGTGGACCTCAAATATCCGGGGCCTTCGCACAAACTTCACAGATCTTTCCATACAGGTTGCCACTGACAAACCAGACATCTGCCGAACAGAAACTTTCCTACCTCAAGAAGTCTCTGACTCCCAAGTATCTTTCCCTGGTTACTCCAGCCTCCGGGATGACAGACCTGAGCCTCGTCCTTGTGGAGGAGTTGCTCTCTTCATAAAAGACTCTATTCCTCACTCACCATGCAATGTCCTCTTTCCCCCACACTTCCAGGAATACTTCTGGCTACGGCTTACCCCCCACTCCCACCTTATGTTTATATGTGTGCTGTACCGTCCACCAAACAGTAACGACTCCATTTACACCTCACCATCCAGAAACATGGACCAACTTCTATCCTCTCATTCCATCTATCTCTTCCTCACATGTGGTGACTTAAATTGTCATCATGCCAGTTGGCTGGGTGTGGGTACCTCTCTCACCTGCCATGGCACAACAGCAAAAGACTTCTGCGGCTCATTGGGACTAACTCAATCAGTCAATTTCCCAACCCGGATCTTAGCCAACGGTACTCCATCTCTTCTGGATCTGGATTTTGACAAATTTCCCTGAAAATATCTGCTCTTCTTCCTCTGCTCCAATCAGTTCTTCTGACCACATGCTTGTCAAGGTAAACATCTCTCTGGGTGTTATTAGAGAACCACCTCAGCGCCATCGAGTCTGGCATTTTACGCAGGCTGACTAGCAGGATCGCCAAGCAGCCATCAAACTTCAAGACTGGTCTCCCATCGCTACTTACTCCAACATCAACTCATCCTGGGATTTCTTTCAAAGAAACTTGCTCTCTCTCATGCACAGATTTATCCCCTCCAGTATTTAGTTGTCCTACCCTTCCTCCCGCCCATGGTTCACTGAAGCTTGTGGCGTAACAGTTGTCCTGCAACAACTTGCCTTTGCATCATGTAAAGCAAACCCAACTGAGGGTAATCTCAGTTATTTCCATTAAGCTCGGAACAAGTGTGTGCCTTCCCTCACGAGAGCCAGAAACAACATTTTTCTAATATCAAACCTCTCTCCCTCCTCCAAATCCTGGTGGGAACAAATCAAATTTGTTTCTGGTGTATGATCCTCCTCCATTCCCTCCTTTACCTCAAATTATCGCACTGCTCACACCGCACATGAAAAGGCTGAATGCCTAAACTAGGTGTTTGCATCTAAATCTTGTGTCCAAAACCCATTACTTTCTGTACCCACCTTACCCAGACGCACCCAACTGTCCCTGGACTCTGTGTCCATTTCTTCTGACAAAGTGGAAAGTTTGCCGTCAAACCTCGACTCAGATTCTGCAACTGGTCCAGACGGCATCAGCCCACGTGTCCTAAAAAACAGCTCCTCTGATCTTTCTCACCCTCTCTCTGTTCTATTCACCCTTCTCAAAGTTGCCCCACCCCCCACCCTATTTTAAATGGAATATGCTCATGATCCAAAATGCATCTCTTCATGCTTGTAATGTAGTATTTAAGTGAGTAGATCTATGACAGCTTCCTGCACCTCCACAGCCCCCACCCCCCCTCCCCCCAAGCCTCCCTGAAAGTAGAGACGGGTGATGTGGAGGAAATAATTACAAATCCGAGTAGAAAGGATGGTGATCCATACACTGTACTACCTCAATTCATATTACCTTGGAGACAGAGCTGAATGTTTAAGCCCAAACTACACTCTTCACATTGTACGCACAGGTTCCAAACCTCTTCCTCCACAAGTACATTTTTGAACTTTCTCTCGGTCATGTAATATGTAGTGGACTGCCAAAACAACTGATACTCACCAAATATTAAGTGTGAAGCTCCCTTAGATTTGCAACACAAAGCATTTGATGCTCCTTGAAGAAACATTTTAAACATTTCGTGTTGAACAGGAGGTTACTTTCACAATGATGTGCAATGAAATGTACAAAACTAATTCAAAATGTGTTCCATTGTCATCACCCCCATTTTACCATCGTATGGTGACCTGTTCTCAACAGCAGAATTCCAAGTGATATTTTTTTTGACATGAAACATCCTTATCAGCTTAGAATGATTCCTCTGTGCTGGCAATGCAGTTTTTCAAGAAGGAGACCCATTAATGATCCTCACCTCCTCAATCTCCCTTGAAGGAAAAAAAATGGATAGAGAAAACATTTATTAAATACAAAGAGAAGTGAGATTCGTACATTCGTGACCTCAACTCCTCCACCCCTTAAGCACTGTGTGATATTTCACCCCAACCTCAAAAATCTCCCTTGTTCACACAGGTTCTGAATTTCCCCTTGCACAAAAAGGAACATCTTGGAATTTTACCTCTTGGGTGGGGGAAATCTCAGTCAAAAACCCCCAAAATTTTGAACATAACTCAATGCAGTATTTGAAACGGTCTACGCTTGAAGAAGGATGCATGTTATTTTAATCGTGATGTGTTCACAACATGTACAAAATATTATTTTCATTATCTTCCAATGCCATCATTACATTTTCCGGTGTGTGCAGTTACCTCTTCTCAGCAATGGATTTTCTAGAAATGCATCTTTTTGAGTTGACAATTTTAAAGCACTTCTTCCTCATCAAGGTCGTTGGGAAGAACTGTCGTGCAATTCTCTGATGCACACAAAGAGTGAAGAACACCTTTCACAACATTCATGCAGTTTGGCCTTTTCTTCCTCCAAATCTGTTGCAAACAACACAAGTTGCTCACGCTTCGCACTCTTGAAAACATCGTATTGAAACAAGAGTGCAGAAGGTGAACAACTCGTGCTGTTTATACATGGAGTATCCATCAACCAAAACAGATACCTATGGACTTGACATGTCACATTCCAATATTGAGATACAACACTGCTGCTCAGTTCCAAATAATGGGGAGGAAGAAAATAAAAAATAAAAATAAAAAGGATGCAAAATATGTGAAATATTTTTACATACACAGGGATGTGCGATTCGTACATTCATGACCACAACTCCTCTCCCCTTGTGCACACGGTGCAACATTTCACCAGACGTCAAAAATCTCTCATCTTGTCCACACAGGTTCTGAATTTCGCCTTGCCAAAAAGGAACATCTTGGAACTTTATCTCTGATATAAAAAAAATCGACCACATTGAGAAAAGAACCTCATATCAAAAAATCTCAACAGTCTGAAACCCCCAAGATTTTGAAACAAACTAAATATTTCAAACACTTTAATCTTGAAAAAGGATTAATGTTATTTTATTGATGATGTATAGACAATGCACAAACTTGAATTATCAATTTCTTCCATTGTGCCATCACATTTTCCCAGCATTGCGTGGTTACCTCTTCCAAATGGATTTTCAAGAAGTGCATCTTTCCAGATGATGACATCTTTAATGCATTTCTTCCTCACAAACGTCGATGGCAAGAACTGTCATGTACTTCTGTGATGCACATGAAAGGTAAAGAACACATTACACAATATTTATGTGCAGGGTGTTTCCAAAAGATTGATACAACTTTGACTTCCTGCCATTGCTTTCTTTTTTTGACCGATACAGTTTTCCTTTTCAGGGTTTGGTGGGGTTATTGTGGTATTTGTTCCCCAAGATTTCTACCTCCATAGCTCAACTATGCCATTGACAGTGAAGCAGAAGACAAAAGTGGTGGCTCTGTGTTCTGAGACTAAATCATATGTCGACACCTGCCGGATGTTCTGCTGGGAATACGACCTCAGAATACGTGATGGGCCCAGAAATTGTGCCATTCAACGTATTGTGAAACATCATGAGCACAAGGGTACAGTGCACAACCAGAGTAAGTGCAATACCGGCATGCCAGCATCAGTAACCAAGAGCCAAGCCAACATCAAAACCATGCTGTGGGCATTACTGTGCCGTGCTCCAGAAGTTCCATAATGAGAGCCCAAAAGGTCACCCCAAACCAGCTCAGCATAAGCTGGTTTATGCGGGATAGTACACCCCCACATACAGCTGGTGACACAATCACTTTCCTGCAGCAGCTCTTCAGAAACTGCCTCGTTACCCTGGGTACCGCTCACGACTGGGCACCCCACAACCCAGACTTGAACACTCTGGACTCCTGGTTCTGGGGGGCTGCCAAGGGTTCTGTGCACACCAACCACCCTGCCACACTGGATGATCTGAAGCAGGTGTCAGACTACCTCCAAGTAGTGCCAGATGAAACCGACAGGAAAGTGGGACAGTACTTTGGAGTCAGGATGAATGCCTCTCTGCACCACAGAGGAGCACACATTGAGAATGTCAATTGAAAGGATTTTCAGTAAATGCCAATTTCAGACCTTGGGCTCTCACCAACTCAAGCAGTGACTTACTGCAGTTGCAATCAGTGACAAAATACTATGTTATTTTCTTTCAAGAAATGTTTGGTTCACATTTCTGAGATTTCTGTTTCTTTGTAAATAAACATTTCAAGTTGCATCACTCTTTTTGAAACACCTTGTCGGTTGGCCTTTCTACCTCAATGTCTGTTGTAAACAACACAAGTTGTTCATGATCTGCGCTGTTGAAAACATCATTTTGAAACAAGAGTGCAGAAGGTGAACAACTCGTGCTGTTGAAACATGGAGTATCCATCCACCAAAACAGATATCTATGTACTTGACATTCCATGTTCCTGTTTTGAGATAAATCATTGCTTCCCAATTCCTCATTATAGGGAGGGAGAGGGGAAATGGAAAAAAAAATTCTGGGGAAAATATTACAGGTATAATCCTGACCATGGAAATAGAATTTATGGTGATCAATACATTCATGCACAACTTGAACTCGTCTCTCCTTATGCATAGGATGTAATCCCCATCTCCACCCTGTCTCACAATGTCTGAATGACGCAGGTTCCAAACTACCATCTCCACAAAAGGTGTAAATTTCAACTTTACCTTGAAGATGCAATATCCACCAGACTGCCAAAGGAGCCTTCAGTTATCAAATTTCAAGTCCAAAAAAAAACTTGAGATTATGAATGTAAAGTACTTGTTGCTCTGTATACAAGTGGGTATCTCAAACCATTTTTTAGCTCAACCCAAGAGTCGAGGCCACAACAACAGTGATGTGGCAATGGAATGTGCAAGACAATTAAGAATTTTCAAAAATCGAAATTGTTTAATAGGATGACATCAGTTAATGTACTTTTCTTACATGTCATCATTGGGAAGAACTGCAGCATATTCCTCCTAACAATTTCGGAGTTTGGCCTTTCCACCAGAACCACTTCCGGTATAAACAGCACAAGTTGCAAAACACTCTGCAACCTTGGAAACATCTTATTCAAACAATGATCCAGAATGTGCTCAACTGGTGCTGTTTTAACATGAAGTGTTCATCAACCAAAACCTTTACCTTCACACGAATGTCGCATTTCAGTCAGGAAATACATTACCGCTTCTCCACCTCCCCAATCCTTCCTTGGATGGATGGTGGAATTAAAGGGGGGGGGGTCACAGAAAATAATAGAAATCACAACATTAATGACTGTAATCTTCAACCATTGTTCACAAGGATTAATTTATCGTTCACCTCTGTTCCACATAAAGACCAAACGTACCTCAATGCTTAGAGTTGGTGGTTTTGACATCAACCACTTCTGTTTTAATCAGTCCAAGTTGAGCAGACCCTCTTCAGTCTTAAAAACAGGTCATTTAACAAGAATGAAAATGGTATGCTCAACTTGCAAGGATTTTTAATAGATTATTCTCATGATCTAAAATGCATTTCTTCCTGCTTGTAATGGAGTATTTAAGTTAGTAGATCCATGACAGCTTCCTCCACCTCCCCGCATGCCCCCCCTCGCCCCCCTCCCCCAACAACAAAAGAAGAGATGGCGGTTTGGAAGAAATAATTACAAATCCGATCTATATCCTGTTAGTAGAAAGGATGGTGATCCATCCCTACTGCACCACCTGAGATGCAAAAAATCGGAAAATCCTAAATCTGAAAATTTTGAACGCAAAGTAATTGTTTTCTCTGCACGTAAGTAGGTATTTAAAGCCATTTTGCTGAACCTGAAGGAATAGAGGTCATAATAATCCTGATGCAGCAATGAAATGTACAAGACAATTCAAAAAATTTCAAGAAGCAATATCTTTTGAGAGGTGACATCAATTAATGGATTTCTTATTTATGGTGATTGAGAAGAACTGCAGCATATTCTTCACAACAGTTTTGGAGTTTGGCCTTTCTACCTCAACCATGTCTGGTATAAACAGCACAAGCTGGACACACTCTGCAGCCTTGGATTTATCTTATTGAAACAAAGCTGCAGAATGTGACCAACTTGTGCTGTTTTTACATGAAGTGTTCATCGACCAAAAACCATTACCTTCACACCTGCACACCTCTGATGTAGCATTTCTGTCAGGAGATGCATTATCGCTCTTCCACCTCCACAGTCCTTCCTTCGAAGGGTGAGGAAATTAAAAGGGGGGGGGAGGCTAAAAATCACAAAAAAAATTACATTAATCTTCAACCATTGCTCGCAAGGATTATCGTTCACTTCTGTTCCACATCGAGACTAAACGTACCTCAATGCTGAGAGTTAGTGGTTTTGACATCAACCACTTCTGTTTTAATCAGTGCAAGTTGAGCATACCCTCTTCAGTCTTAAAAACAGGTCATTTATCAAGACTGAAAATGGAATGCTCAACTTGCAAAGATTTTAAATGGAATATTCTCATGATCCAAAATGCATTTCTTCATGCTTGTGATGTAGTATTTTTAGTTAGTAGATTCATGACAGCTTCCTCCACCTCCACAGCCCCCACCCCCAACCCCCCTGAAAGTAGAGAAGGGGTGGTGTGGAGGAAATAATTAAAAATCCGAGGAGAAAGGATGGTGATTCATAAATACTGCACCACCTCAATTCATATTACCGTGTGGACAGAGCTGAATGTTTCAGCCCAAACTACACTCCTCTTCACATTGTACGCACAGGTTCCAAACCACCACCTCCAACACAAGTACCCATTTGAACTTTCTCTCAGTAATGCAGTATACACCAGACTGCCAAAACAACCTATACTCACCAAATATAGCTCACTCAGATTTGCAATGCAAATCATTTGATGCTCCTTGAAGAAACATGTAAAACATTTCGTGTTGAACAAGAGGAGGTTACTTTCACAATGATGTGCAATGAAATGTACAAAATTGTTTTAAAATGTATTCCATTGTCATCACCCCATTTCAAAGTCGTGTGGGGACCTGTTCTCAACAGTAGAATTCCAAGTCATATATTTTTTGACATGGACCATCCACATCAGCTCAGAATGATTCCTCCGTGCTGGCAGTGAAGTTTTTTTTCAGGAAGGAGACCCATTCGTACTCCTCACCTCCTCAATCTCCCTTGAAGGAAAAAAAAATGGACAGAGAAAACATTTATTACAAACACAGAGATGTGCGATTCGTACATTCGCGATCTCAACTCCTCCACCCCTTGTGCACAGTGCAATATTTCACCCCAAACTCAAAAATCTCCCTCGTTGACACAAGTTCTGAATTTCCCCTTACAATTTTAGCTCTTGGGAGGGGGAAATTTTGGTCTGAAACCCCCAAGATTTTGAACCTCACTCAATACAGTATTTCAAACCATTTAGGCTTGAACAAGGATGCATGTTATTTCAATCATGATGTGTTCATAAATGTACAAAATATTATTTTCATTATCTTCCGTTGCCATCATTACATTGTCCGGTGTTTGTGCAGTTACCTCTTCTCAACAATGGATTTTCAAGTGCATCTTTTTGAGATGGCATTTTTAGTGCACTTCTTTATTATCAATGTCGTGGGAAGAAATGTGCACATCTCTGATGCACACAAAGAGTGAAGAACACCTGACACAAAATTCATGCAGTTTGGCCATTTCTTCCTCAAGGTCCGTTGCAAACAACACAAATTGCTCACGCTCCACACTCTTGAAAACACCGCATTGAAACAAGAGTACAGAAGGTGAACAACTCGTGCTGTTTATACATGGAATATCCATCTACCAAAGCAGATACCTTTGTACTTGACATGTCACATTCCAATGTTGAGATACATAACTGCTGCTCTGTTCCTAATCATGAGGAGGGAGAAAATAAAAATGATGCAAAATATTTGAAACAACATTTTTACATGCACAGCGATGTGCGATTCGTACCTTCACGACCTCAACTCCTCTCCCCTTGTGCACATGGTGCAACATTTAACCAGACGTCAAAGATCTCTCACTTTGTCCACACAGGTTCTGAATTTCCCCTTGCCCAAAAGGAACATCTTGAAACTTTATCTATGATATAAAAATCGACCACATTGAGAAAAGAACCTCATATCAAAAAAATCTGAACAGTCTGAAACCCCCAAGATTTTGAATCTAACTAAATATTTCAAACACTTAAATCTTGGAAAAGGATTAATGTTATTTTAATGATGATGTTAAGACAATGCACAAACTTGAATTATCAATTTCTTCCATTGTGCCATCACATTTTCCCAGCGTTGCGTAGTTACCTCTTCCAAATGGATTGTCAAGAAGTGCATCTTTCCAGATGATGACATCTTTAATGCATTTATTCCTTACAAAGGTCGATAGCAAGAACTGTCATGTACTTCTGTGATGCACATGAAAGGTAAAGAACACATTACACAATGTTTATGTGCAGGGTGTTTCAAAAATATTGATACAACTTTGACTTCCTGCCATTGCTTTCTTTTTTTGACCTATACAGTTTTCCTTTTCAGGGTTTGGTGGAGTTATCGTGGTATTTGTACCCCAAGACTTCTAGCACCGTCGCTGAACTATGCCATTGACAGTGAAGCAGAAGACAAAAGTGGTGGCTCTGTGTTCTGAGACTAAATCATATGTCGACACCTGCCAGAGTTTCTGCTGGGAATACGACCTCAGAACACTTGATGGGCCCAGAAATTGTGCCATGCAACGTATTGTGAAACATCATGAGCACAAGGGAACAGTGCACAATCAGAGCAAGCGCAATCGCGCAGGCCAGCATCAGTAACCAAGAGCCTAGCCAACATCGACACCGTGCGGTGAGCATTACCGGGCCATGCTCCAGAAGTTCCATAATGAGAGCCCAAAAGGTCACCCCAAACCAGCTTAGCATAAGCTGGTTTATGCGGGATGGTACACCCCGCATACAGCTGGTGACACAATCACTTTCCTGCAGCAGCTCTTCAGAAACTGCCTCGTTTCCCTGGGTGCCGCTCACGACTGGGCACCCCACAACCCAGACTTGAACACTCTGGACTCCTGGTTCTGGGGGGCTGTCAAGGGTTCTGTGCACACCAACCACCCTGCCACACTGGATGATCTGAAGCAGGTGTCAGACTACCTCCAAGCAGTGCCAGATGGAACCGACAGGAAAGTGGGACAGTACTTTGGAGTCAGGATGAATGCCTCTCTGCACCACAGAGGGGCACACATCGAGAACGTCAATTTGAAGGATTTTCAGTAAATGCCAATTTCAGACCATGGGCTCTCACAAACTCAAGCAGTGATTTACTGCAATAGAAATCGGTGACAAAAAAATACGTTATTAGCTTTCAAGAAATGTTTGGTTCACATTCCTGAGATTTGTTTCTTTGTAAATAAACATTTAAAGTTGCATCACTCTCTTTGAAACATAGTGTCGTTTGGCCTTTCTACCTCAATGTCTGTTGTAAACAACACAAGTTGTTCATGATCTGCACTGTTGAAAACATCATATTGAAACGAGACATATTTATACCTAGAACTTAAGTCTAAAAAAAAATTAACATTATGAACGTAAAGTACTTGTTGCTCTGTGTATAAGTAGGTGTCTCAAACAATTTTTTAGCTCAACCCAAAAGAGTCGAGGCCACAACAACAGTGATGTGGCAATGAAATGTACAAGACAATTAAGAATTTCCAAAAATCGAAATTGTTTGATAGTATGGCATCAGTTAATGTACTTTTCTAAAATGTCATCTTTGGGAAGAACTGCAGCATATTCCTCCTACCGATTTCGGAGTATGGCCTTTCTACCGGAACCACCTCCGGTATAAACAGCACACGTTGCAAAACACTCTGCAGCCTTGGAAACGTCTTATTGTAACAAGGATCCAGAATGTGCTCAACTGGTGTTGTTTTTACATGAAGTGTTCATCAACCAAGACCTTTACCTTCACACAAATGTAGCATTTCAGTCAGGAGAGGCATTACCGCTCCTCCACCTCCCCAGACCTTCCTTGGATAGATGGTGGAATCAAAGGGGTGGGGGGGGGAGGTGGGGAAATCACAGAAAGTAATAGAAATAACAACATTAATGACTGTAATCTTCAACCATTGTTTGCAAGGATTATCATTCACCTCTGTTCCACATAAAGACCAAACGTACCTCAATGCTTAGTGTTGGTGGTTTTGACATCAACCACTTCTGTTTTAATCAGTGCAAGTTGAGCAGACCCTCTTCAGTCTTAAAAACAGGTTATTTAACAAGAATGAAAATGGTATGCTCAACTTGCAAGGATTTTTAATGGATTATTCTCATGATCCAAAACGCATTTCTTCATGCTTGTAATGTAGTATTTAAGTTAGAAGATCTATAAAAGCTTCCTGCATTTCCACAGCCCCCCCTCCCACCAAACCCCCCTTGAAAGTAAAGCGGGGTGGTGCAGAGGAAATAATTACAAATCCGAGTAGAAAGGATGGTGATCCATCCATACTGTACCACCTTAATTCATATTACCTTGTGGACATAGTGAATGTTTCAGCCCACACTACACTCCTCTTCACATTGTACGCACAGGTTCCAAACCACCTCCTCCAACACAAGTACCCATTTGAACTTTCTCTCAGTAATGCAATATATACCAGACTGCCAAAACAACCTATACTCACCAAATATGAAGTGTAAAGCTCCCTCAGATTTGCAACCCAAATCATTTGATGCTCTTTGAAGAAACATTGAAAACATTTTGTGTTGAACAGGAGGTTACTTTCACAATGATCTGCAATGAAATGTACAAATTAATTTTAAATGTGTTCCATTGCCATCACCCCATTTCAACGTGTGTGGTGACCTATTCTCAACAGAATTCCAAGTGATATATTTTTTGACATGAAACATCCTCATCAGCTCAGAATGATTCCTCCGTACTGGCAGTGCAGTTTTTCAGGAACGAGACCCATTAATGCTCCTCACCTCCTCAATCTCCCTTGAAGGAAAAAAAAATGGAGAGAGAAAACATTTATTACATACAAAGAGACGTGCAATTCGTACATTCACGACCTCAACTCCTCCACCCCTTGTGCACAGTGTAATATTTAACCCCAACCTCAAAAATCTTACTTGTTCACACAGGTTCTGAATTTCCCCTTGCACAAAAAAAAAAAACATTTGGAATTTTACCTCTTGGGTGGGGGAAATCTCAGCCTGGTGTTGGCGTAGTGGTTAGGGTAGCGGCTTGGGATCCAAAAGGTACTGAGTTCAAGCCCCGTTGGCCGCTTGAATTAATACACAACAGGAGGTTGACTCAGCCTGTCATCCTTCTGAGTTCGACGAAGTGAGTACCAGTGTACTGGGCCCGGTGTATACCCCAGTTAAAATAGGTGTACCATATCCGTGTCGTAAGAGGCGACCAGGGTTGCGTCAGGAAGGGCAACCGGCGTAAAAAGTAAGCCAAATCACTATGCGGATCATACGAATGATCTGCTGTGGCGACCCCTAACGGGAGCAGCAGAAGGAAGAAGTAGGCCATGGACTACCATGCACCCCCCCACCCCCACATCTCAATGAACCTATGTTTTTCTGAATCCCCTGGATGTGCTGAATAAGGAATCGAATGTTCACATTGAAAATATAAGGATGCATTCCCGGTTTTGACCCTCTTACTAATGGTACCCTAAAAACCGCTAATCGCTGCTCTGCGTTGGTTATGATTTCTATGCCTCATCATATCAACTTGTTGAATGGCTCAATGAAGGTCAATGTTCACATGTGATATACCAAATAATAGCTGATGCTATTCTGCTTATTTTCATATGACTGATAAGTTGTTTCAATACATATTGCCTAAATCACAGTCATTTGAATGAGCATACCCCTATCCAGGGATATTCACGCACTGACTGACACTTTCATGTTTCACATTTTTTATTTTGCTGAAAAGTTTTGTTTTATATTTCAGAATCTAGTACTCAAAGAACAATTAATTAAGCTTGACAAGTAAATACAGTAGCCTGGTGTGTTGGCGCAGTGGTTAGGGCAGTAGCTTGGGATCCAAAAGGTCCTGAGTTCAAGCCCCGTTGGGCCACTGAATTAATACACCAGGAGGTTGACTCAGCCTGTCATCCTTCCGAGGTCAGCGAAATGAGTACCAGTGTACTGGGTCGGTGTATACCCCGGTTAAAATAGGTGTACCATATCCCTGTGTCGTAAGAGGCGACCAGGGTTGCGTCAGGAAGGGCATCCAGCATAAAACATGTGCCAAATCACTATGCGGATCATACGGATGATCCGCTGTGGCGACCCCTAATGGGAGCAGCCGAAAGAAGAAGAAGAAGAAGTAAATACAGTATTTCCACTTTGATTTTATTCTACAATTCTTTCTTGTTTTTCTATTTTCAGATTGCACCTGAATGATGTCTAATTCATCAGACCTCGGTGACGAGAATGCGCCTCCCTCAAAAGGTGGCCAAGATTGTAGTTCGCTGGTGTGCATTGTGCATGTCCCAGGATTACAATATGGACCATTGCTACAATTATCTGCAAATGAGGATGGTTACCAAAAATTGGATAAATTGAAAGAGATTCATGATAAGACTCGCCCAACATGCAGGTTCTGTTCAACAGATGGACATGTGTAATCTTATTCCTGATGTCATAAAAGAGCACCAACATGGTTATCATAGGGTGTGTTATCAGCGTTTCACCATGAACATCAATCGTTTGGCTACACACTCGAATTAACGAGAACCATCATGTTACCGACCAAGCAGACGCAGTTCAGCAGATCATATGTTGTTTGCACCAGACTGTATTTTTTGCAATTCTGAAGGAAGGAAAAAAGTTAAAAGCAAGGGGGCGTGGACTACCGAGGGCATGAGTGTCTTTATTTCTGATGGTTGGCAAACAATTTTAGGGATAGCCGAGAAGACAAATGACGAAAAACTGCTCACACGGATTAGATGCCAGGATCTGTTTGCATGTGAAGCCAAATTTCACAAGTCGTGCAGGACAAACTACCTACAGAAGCCAGATAAGTGGAGAAGTACCAATGTCCAGAACAAAGATAAGCAAGTTCAACTGACAGAGGCTCATAATCATGCATTTCACGATGTGTGTGAGGTAATCGACACTGATGTTCTATTAGACAAGAAGATGGTGAAACAAACTGATCTTGTCAGGACATACATAGTCAGCTTGTAACTCACAGAGTTCGCAAATCCAAACTTCCATGGAGAAAACTTCAAAATCAAACTTGAGAAACACGAAGAGTACAAGGACAGATTGGCCTTCTGCAAACTGTATTCCTCAGCAAAAATGCAGTCCTATATAGTGTATAGTTCTGACATTGACGTGAATGCAGTCCGATTAGCATACGAACCCGCTTCGACAGATATGATACAAGAAGCTGGAACATACCTGCATCGGGTGATTTTTGACAGTTTTGCTATGTCCAATGACTGAAAACGGCCACCAACTGCTCAAGCTCTTGGAGATGTGAAGGATATTGTACCATCACAACTCGAGAAATTTCTCAGCTATGTCATAGGTGGAAAGCCACCACTCGTACATCTAAGTCACATCGATTGGTATACTCAATAGGACAAGACATTTGTCGAGCAGCTACCAATGGTGAGTGGAAACTCCCAAAACACATGTTGATATGCATGACACTCTGCCACCTGTTCAGGAGTGAGCGACTGATCACCTTACTGAATCGAATGGGACATTCAGAGAACTACTCATTTTCATTGGAACTAGAAACAGCTCTCGCACAGGCTGTGGATGAAACTTCAAATTTGTTGTCAACTCAAATCATCCGATCTCCAGATGCACCTTCTGTCTTTCACTCTGAATTTGACAACTTTGATCAACTACTAAATAACCTCACTGGAATGGGATCAATCCACACTGCCCATGGTATCATGCTGTAGGATATAGAAGGGAGACCAGAGGACCACGGAGGTACACGTGTAGAAATACCATCCATTCCACGGAATATGACAACAAAACAACACTCTCTAAACATCCAATCATCTGAATGTCTTCCAGATTGTTATGTCACCCAGTGTTGGAGTCCTCAGATAATGATTGAGCAGCGAACATACCCCGATGGTGAAGATGCCCAACCCAAAGCCAGAATCAACCATTTCTTGTGGATGCTGATACAACAACAAAATTGTATGTCACAACAAGTACCTGGATGGACAGGATTCATCTCAATGACTGGTCAGAGACCCAAGACTCTCACCACCATAGATTACTACCCTGTCATAGCCCCATTACTGACTATAAAACCGTACAGGAGTGTTTACGTTATGCTGAAGAAGCCACAAATGAAGTCAAGCAGAGGTACACCATCACTACGTTTGACTTGGGGGTATGTATGAAGGCTTATCCCCTCATTTGGAACAACCAGGTCAGGTACGAGAAGCACATCATCCTCATTGGGACGTTCCACCTGATATGTGCCTACATGAAGATGAATGGATCAGGGCTCTCTGACATACTGTTGGAAGCAGGCTTAATAGTATCTGGTTCCATCGAGGGTGTGCTGTCAAGGAAACACTATGACAGAGTGTCATCTTTACCTGGCTGACATGGTTATCATGTACCAGTTTTGCTATGTTGCAAGAAAAAAACTATATAAAACTATATAAATAATATCTGTAATTCAGAACACAATTGAACTGCCACAAAGTCATGCTGGAATGTCTAGAGAGACTTGTTCTTTCACAATATCTGGCAAGCCATAACGAAGCTGATGTGTTTGCATCTCTAACAGAACAATCAAAGAAGGTTCTATATGATATCACACATACCACATCTGAGGAAACCATGAATACAGCACTTGCAGAGGAGTGTTGCATGATTATAATTATATAACTACATGTACCCATCAAGGCGATGATTATTTTGTTGGTGATAAATTACAAATAATAATAACACAATTACAATGTACGTGCGAGAATCATTCTTGAAAGTGGGGTTTGAACCAACTTTCAGCAAACACCAACAAAGTTTAAAATGTAATTTCGCAACTTATTATCAAGGTATCTGGCTAATATTGGTATTAAAATAATTCTGTTGCCTACTAGAATGTTATGAATGACTTTTAAATTGATTATCTTTGCCATATTTATCAGTAAAATAAAAAATGTGAAATATGAAAGTGTGTCAGTGCACGAATATCCCTGGATAGGAGTATGCTCATTCAAATGACTGTGATTTAGGCAATAAGTATTGTAACAACTTATCAGACAGATGAAAATAAACAGAATAGCATCAGCTATTATTTGGTATATCACATGTGAACAGTGACCTTCATTGAGCCATTCTACAAGTTGCTATGATGAGGCATAGAAATCATGACCAACACAGAGCAGCAATTAGCGGTTTTTAGGGTACCATTAGTAAGAGGGTCAAAACCGGAAGTGCATCCCAATATTTTCAATGTTAACATTCAATTTCTTATTCAGCACATCCAGGGGATTCAGAAAAACATAGGTTCATTGAGATGTGGGAGGGGAGGGGGGTGCATGGTAGCCATATGTAGCCCATGGCCTAAAGAAGGGTGGGGGAAATCTGTCAAAAACCCACAAAATTTTGAACACAACTCAATGCAGTATTTGAGACGGTCTCCGCTTGAACAAGGATGCATGTTATTTTAATTGTGATGTGTTCATAAAATGTACAAAATATTATTTTCATTATCTTCCATTTCCATCATTACATTTTCTGGTGTTTGTGCAGTTACCTCTTCTCACTCAGAAATGGATTTTCAAGAAATGCATCTTTTTGAGATGACATTTTAAAAGCACTTATTCCTCATCAAGGTCGTTGGGAAGAACTGTTGTGCACTTCTCTGATGCACACAAAGAGTGAAGAACACCTTTCACAACATTCATGCAGTTTGGCCTTTTCTTCAAGGTCTGTTGCAAACAACACAAGTTGCTCATGCTCTACACTCTTGAAAGCATCGCATTGAAACAAGAGTGCAGAAGGTGAACAACTTATGCTGTTTAAACATGGAGTATCCATCTACCAAAACAGATATTTATGTACTTTGTTTCATCATCGTCCAATTTTGAGATACACCACTGATGCTCTGTTCCTCATCATGGGAGGGTGAGGGAAAAATGAAAAAAAAAAAATTAAACTGGGGAAAATATTTCAGATATAATCTTCACCCTGGACAAAGACATCAATGTGATTCATACATTCATGCACAACTTCAACTGCTCTCCTCTTATGCACAGGGGACAAGGTTTAATCCTGACTGCCAACCTTTCTCACATGGGTTCCATTCTACCCCCTCCACAGGAGGTTTGAATTGCAACGTTTTCTCGATTATGTAATGTCCACAATACTGCCAAAGGAACCTCCAGTTACCAAATCATAAATCCGAAAAACTTGAGATTTTGAATGCAAAGTACTTGTTTGCTCTGTATGTAAGTAGGTATTTAAAGCCATTTTTGCTGAACCTGAAGGAATAGAGATTATAATAATTGTGATGCAGCAATAAAATGTACAAGAAAATTAAATTTTTTTCAAGAAGCAATATCTTTTGAGAGCATGACATCAATTAATGTGCACTTCACATTTATGTTGATTGGGAAGAGCTGCAGCATATTCTTTACAACAGTTTTGGAGGTTGGCCTTTCCACCTCAACCATGTCTGTTGTAAACAGCACAAGCTGCACACACTCTGCAGCCTTGGATATATCTTATTTAAACAAGACTCCAGAATGTGCTCAACTGGTGCTGTTTTTACATGAAGTGTTCATCAACCAAAACCTTTACCAACACACCTCCTATGTAGCATTTCTGTCAGGAGATACATTACCGCTCCTCCACCTCACCTCCTCAGTCCTTCCTTGGAAAGTTGGGGGAAATAAAGGGAAAAAAGAAATTCAGAAAATAATATAAATTATATTTATCATGCATGACAAAATGATACATATTCAAGCACACACTGCAAGCTCACCTCTCCACTTGGACACAAAGTAAAATTCTAAACCCTCACCCCAACACCACCTGATCTTACACACACAGGTTCTGAACTTTCCCTTCCACATAAAGTACACATCAGAACTCTCTCTCCTAATATGATCTGAATGTAAAGGATACCATGCCACCAAAGCAACCTCAGCAGCATATCGTCACAACCCGAAACCCCAGAAGATTTTGAATGCAAAGCACTTGGTGCGAGGTAGAGTATTTGGAGCCATCGTTTTTGATGAACACCGGAGTCGACGCTATATTAATAGTGACGTCGCATTTACATGTAAAAAAAACGTTTCAAACATGTCGGACTGCAGACACCACATTTCAACGTTTATTAATGTGATGATCTCGGAACAGCAGATTTTCCAAGATGAAACATTGAGAGATCACGATATTTCATGATCATATTCCTGTTGTGGGAATAACATTATTCACATTAACGTACAACCGTTTTTCACAAGGACTATCGTTAACCTCTGTTCGACATACAGACCAAATATTCCTCAATTCTTTGAGCTGGTAGTGTTGACATAAACCACTTCTTTTTAATCGGAACAAGTTCAGCATACCCTCTTCGGTCTTACAATCAGCATATTTAACAAGACTGAAAATGATGTGCTCAACTTGCAAAGATTCAAATAGAATATTCTCATGAGCCAAAATGCATCCATTTCACGATGCTTGAAATAAAGATTTCAGTTAGAAGATTCACAACAGCTCCCTCCACTTCCAAGCCCCTCCCCCCTACCCCCACCCAGAGCCGGATTAACCATTAGGCATACAAGGCATGTGCCTTAGGGCCAGCCAAAAATTCGGGCCACAAAAAAATTAGGCAACTTTTTTTTTTTTTTACATACAATTCTTATTGGTCTCGTAATATTGTTACGAATTTGGAAATCTATCGCATACAACATACAGGTTACTTCAGCTCAGTTATCTCGGTAAGTATGTGTTTTATAGATAGCTTTCTCCCCCTGGTCTAATGGGTGAATAAGTGTAAATGCGCTGCGATTTATTGGAATACCCCATCTCCCGCAACAACAACAACGACAACAATGCCATCTTCACGTCCATCCTGACGCCATGATGCTCGCGGCATTCTTCGTGCGATGTCAGCCAGCAGGCGCGCACGTGGGTGGAGTCTAGCGTCGGCATGGCGTCCCTCCTTCGCCAATCGGCAGGGAGCGGGCGTCTTCCCCGCCCCGCCTCCGACTCGACACGGTCGCCATTAGACACGTGGTCGGAGGTGAGTTAAACATTGTATAGTGTTTAATGTGGTTTGTGTTTTATAATAAAAGGTTTTAAAACTTGTACATCTGATGTTCTATTTGCAGATTCAATCCATTGTTATGTCAGGACGCAAAAGTTGCTGGGAGCGAGCTCAGGAGTTGCAGAAAACGAAGCATGAGGATGAACTACTCAAGAAGACTCATAAATTGACATCATTTTTCCATGTGGTGGAGAAAGATGCTGGTATTGGTAATGATGATGATATAGATTCAACTAAGGACTCTCCTTCAACATCCCCGCAGTTGATCCTGTCGAAGACAGGCCGGCCGACGATGGTGACACTAGCAGCGAAGGTGCTTCAGTATCGACTCCACTGATTCCCAACGATGTCGGGTTGTTTGGTAACATCACAGACAAACTGTGCCATGTGTGCATCAGCTTGGGCACTGACCATTTTCGGAACTTGGATGACAGTTATCCAGAAATGAAGCGCGAATACTCTGGGGTGAATCGCTTTCTTAATGCCAGTGCCTTCAAACAGGTTTTGCCAAATGGGGAGGTAGTTGATCGTGATTGGTTGGTTTATTCTCCAGCCAAAGCTTGCGTTTTTTTTTGTTTTCCATGCACTCTGTTTTCCTCTGACAGAGGTGCACAGCTTTCTGGCTCGGGATTTACTGATTGGAAGAATACGGCTCAGTACTTAACGGCCCATGAAATCAGCCCAAAACACATAGAATCAGTTCTAACATTTTGTCAGCGGAGTGCTGATGCCGGTCGAGTTGATAAGCAATTGCATCAAAACATGCTGGAGCAGCGCAGCTATTGGAAAAATGTGTTGACACGTTGTGTTGCCACAATTACTTTTCTTTGCGAGAGGGGTCAGTCGTTTCGACGTAGTAACGAAATTGTTGGCTCCAACAGCAATGGTAATTACTTGGGCATTTTGGAGTTGATTGGCCAGTTTGATCAGTTTTTGTCCCAGCACATCCATTACCATGCCAATCGGGGTCGCGGTCACACGTCTTATTTGTCAAAAGCAATCTGCGAAGAATTAATTGCTATGATGGGCAAGCAAGTACTTGGTCGCATCAAGGATGACATTTCGAAGTCACGGTATTTCTCCGTTTCAGTGGACTCCACACCAGACATTGCCCATACGGACCAGCTCACTATCATCCTCCGCTACGTCAACATGACAGATCACAAGCCTGTCGAGCGTTTCCTCACGTTCATTAGTATCTCTCGTCATACAGGTCAGAATCTTGCTGATACTCTTCTCCAATACTTGAAGGACCATGACATCGACTTTGACAATTGCCGCGGTCAGATGTATGACAATGCCAGTAATATGTCGGGCAAGTACAATGGTATGCAGCAAATTTTGAAGAGCAAGAACAGTTTGGTTGATTACACATTCCCTGTGTAGGTCACTCTTTGAACCTAGTTGGTCAGTCCGCGGTGGATTGTTGCATTGAAGCAGTTTCATTTTTTGGGTTTTTGCAGTGCCTGTATACGTTCTTTGTGGCATCCACACACTGTTGGGGTATCCTGCAGACCCATGTGGAAGAGCAACCGGGGTGCCTTGTTTCAAAACACCCATCGGATACCCGGTGGTCTGCCCGAGCTGATGCCACTGAAGCTCTATTCCGCGGTTACCGCCAGTTCCAGAGTGCTCTCGAAGAGATCTCTGCAGATGACAATCAGAACAGGGAGACACGAAATGAGCCGGATTCTTTGGCAGAAAAGATGGGCACCATAGAAGTTGCCCTGATGTGTGAACTTTGGAATGATATTTTGCAGCGCTTCAACTGCTGCAGCAAGTTGCAAAGTGCCACCATAGAATTAACACCAGCTATTTGTCTTCTGAAGAGTTTGAATGAGTTTTTACATGCACGCAGAAAAAAATTTTGATTTCTATGAGCAACAAGCATGTGATCGCTGCGGCAACAGCACTTACAAATCTGAAAGTCAGCGAATGCCCAAGCGTAAGAAGCGTGACAATGATGGAAATGCTAATGATGCCACAGAAGGGATGACGTGCCAACAAAAATTCAAAGTTAATACATTTTATGTCATCATTGACCAACTGCAAAGTGCATTGCAGAAACACATAGTGGCACATTCTGTAATGCTGCAGCGGTTTGGCGTTCTGACAGAGTTTGACTATGACTGACGAGGATATCAACACTGCTATAACAGGGCTTGTCAGTGTGTATCACAAGGATCTGAATATTGATTTTGCGTCAGAGTTCCGTCAGTTCATTTGCTGGTATAAAAACAAACTGCCCTCAAGTTCCCCCTCAACAGGGTGTGCAGAGCATATGTTTGTGCTGCTGCACACCACTGGAGTTAATGCAGCCTTTCCAAACACTGAAGTGGCTCTCCGAATATACTTAGCATTGATGGCCACCAATTGTTCAGGAGAACGCTCATTTTCGCAGCTAAAGAGAATCAAAGATGTGAAGCGTTCGACCATGCATCAACAGAGTCTTGGTGCGTTGGCCCTTTTGGGCATTGAAAGTGATTTGCTCCAAGAACTGGACTTCAGTTCCGTAATTGAAGAGTTTGCAGTTGTAAAAGCGCACAAGGTTGCAATCTAAGGTCTAGTAAACTTTAAAGCAAAGTGCCAAATCTGTACGTGTTTTGTCATGCATATATTAATACACTGCAAATTGTATCGAGGGATTAAATAAACTATTTTCTTTTCACATTAAATATTTGTCTTTTTTGTATTAAATATTTTGTTCTTGAATCAGTTCATCTTTTGTCTGGGGTCCATTTCCATGAGCCGAGATCTAATTTAAAATTTTCAGCCCATTCTCTAAAATTCCAAATCTGCCTTAGGGCCATTCAAAGTTCAAAGGGCCTTAGGGCCAGCCGAGGCTTAATCCGGCACTGCTCCCACCCCCCAAATGAAAGTAGAGATGGGTGGTGTGGGGGAAATAATTACAAATACGATCTTTATCCTGTTAGTTGGAAAGATGGCGATCCATAAGTACTCCACCATCTCAATTAATATTACCTTGTGGAAAGAGTGAATGTTTAAGCCCAAACTACACTCCTTTTCACATTGTCCGCACAGGTTCCAAACCTCCTCCTCCAACACAAGTACACATTTGAACTTTCTCTCAGTAATGCAATATATACCAGACTGCCAAAACAACCTATACTCACCAAATATGAAGTGTAAAGCTCCCTCAGATTTGCAACCCAAATCATTTGATGCTCTTTGAAGAAACATTGAAAACATTTCGTGTTGAACAGGAGGTTACTTTCACAATGATCTGCAATGAAATGTACAAAATTAATTTTAAATGTGTTCCATTGCCATCACCCCAATTCAACGCGTGTGGTGACCTATTCACAACAGAATTCCAAGTTATATATTTTTTGACATGAAACATCCTCATCAGCTCAGAATGATTCCTCTGTACTGGCAGTGCAATTTTTCAGGAAGGAGACCCATTAATGCTCCTCAACTCCTCAATCTCCCTTGAAGGAAAAAAAATGGAGAGAGAAAACATTTATTACATACAAAGAGATGTGCGATTCGTACATTCATGACCTCAACTCCTCCACCCCTTGAGCACAGTGTAATATTTCACCCCAACCTCAAAAATCTCCCTTGTTCACACAGGTTCTGAATTTCCCCTTGCACAAAAAAAAAATCTTGGAATTTTACCTCTTGGGTGGGGGAAATCTCAGTCAAAAACCCCCAAAATTTTGAACACAACTCAATGCAATATTTGAGACAGTCTCCGCTTGAACAAGGATGCATGTTATTTTAATTGTGATGTGTTCATAAAATGTACAAATTATTATTTTCATTATCTTCCATTGCCATCATTACATTTTCTGGTGTTTGTGCAGTTACCTCTTCTCAGCAATGGATTTTCAAAAAATGCATCTTTTTGAGATGACATTTTCAAAACACTTATTCCTCATCAAGGTCGTTGGGAAGAACTGTCGTGCACTTCTCTGATGCACACAAAGAGTGAAGAACACCTTTCACAACATTCATGCAGTTTGGCCTTTTCTTCAAGGTCTGTTGCAAACAACACAAGTTGCTCATGCTCTTCACTCTTGATAACATCGCATTGAAACAAGAGTGCAGAAGGTGAACAACTTATGCTGTTTAAACATGGAGTATCCATCTACCAAAACAGATATTTATGTACTTTGTTTCATCATCGTCCAATTTTGAGATCCACCACTGCTGCTCTGTTCCTCATCATGGGAGGGTGAGGGAAAAATGAAAAATAAAAAAAAGGATGCAAAATATTTGATACAACATTTACAACATACACAGGGATGTGCGATTCATACATTCGCTCCCTCAACCTCTCTCCTCTTTGCACAGTGTAATATTGTTACGAATCTGGCAGCTTTTGCACACAAACAGACAGCAGTACCATAGTTCAGTTATTTCGATAAGTATGTGTTTATCGTCAGGATCCCTTCCGATGTCTAATGGGAATTTCATGTGTGCGCTGCGAGTTGTCTTATAGTCAGGTTTTATACATCTACTACAACAACAACAACAGCGGCACCATCCCTCACTTAACCCGGTCGCCATTGCCCACGTGTTTTTGGCTGAAGTCGTGGTCGGAGCCTCCATCGCCTCAGATTGAGGCTCCGCCCCGAGGAAGGGCATGGAACATTTCCTCCACCATTGAGCAAAGGGCGAGCATCGCACGCGTGCCCCAACCAATGGGAGGCCAGCGTGCTGAAAGCTACTACGGAGCCTCTTCGGGGGGTGGGCAGGCCTCCGAGACGTCTCGACACCCCCCCCCCCCCGAGACGCCTCGTCCAATCAGGAGGCTGACCAATTCAGGGGCGGCCCCACCCAGCCAGATGGGATGGTCGCCCCTCCTTCAATCCGGGGGCAGTTTCCTCGAGCGGTTCCCTTGACCCGCGGGGGAGGGGAAGGATAAGAGTAGGTGGCGAGCCGAGAAGGTTCGCCCCATCGTGAGGAGAAACAAAAGGAGAAAGAGAAGAAACCTTGTCTTGCCTGCTGGCGTTCTCTTATACCTGCAGGTGCTTGTCTAGTCTGGTCCATTCCCGTGCTGGCTGGTGTCCGTTGCGTCGTTCCTGGTCCCTGGTGCTCGATTGATGGCGGTGGGTTCGAGTCCCGCCACCGGAGAAGCTTGACCAGATCGCACGAGGCGGACAGGTGCAAGAATAGGCCCCTTCCCTCAGCTCGCCTTACCCTCCCGAGCTGAAGGGCCAAAATAAATGCCACGGCCACCATTTATTTGGGTGTGTGTGTGTGTGTGTGTGTGTGGCACCAGTCTGTTAAGTAGAACGGTTAAGTGCTTCTCGCTCACTGTACATTGCCTGCATTTCTTTTATTCGGATAAATCTGCTCTTTGTGTGCTCCCTCCCCGATTATTGTTTATAAATAAATCCCCGTGTTAAATGTTCCAGCTCGTTTTCTGTGCTTTCTCCCATTGACCCAGCATGGTGCGTGTTGAGAATGAGTGTGGTGGTCAGTGCCGTAAATCGTTCATTTGGTCCAGCGCGGCTTTGGTAACTTCCGCTCGGTTACGCCGGATCAGAGTCGGTAACAGCGAGTCGGTTCGGACAAAGTCGGCCGAGGGTGTGGTCTCCCGAGTAGCTGGACTGCGTGGTTATTTAGGGATATTGGAGATCGAGACAATTAACCCGACGCCAAGCAGTCGAAATATTGGTGTCCACGGTCTGCTAAGGGACCCGTGACTTTCGGACTTAGCCAAGAGTCACGACCTAAATTCCGGGATGTTCGGGAGGAGATGGCCCAACTGCTCCGTCTGGCGTTCGTCCTCACGGCCGAACCCAGCCCTCAACAATATTTCACCCCAACCAAAAAAAAAATCTCCCTTGTTCACACAGTTTCTGAATTTCCCCTTTCAATTTAACCTCTTGGGTGGGGGAAATCTTAGTCTGAAATCCCCAAGATTTTGAACCTCGCTCAATTTAGTATTTCAAACCATTTAGGCTTGAACAAGGATGCATGTTATTTTAATCGTGATGTGTTCACAAGATGTACAAAATAGTATTTTCATTATCTTCCAATGCCATCATAACATTTTCTGGTATTTGTGCAGTTACCTCTTCTCAGCAATGGATTTTCAAGAAATGCATATTTTTGAGATGGCATTTTTAATGCACTTCTTCCTCATCAAGGTCGTTGTTAAGAACTGTCGTGCACGTCTCTGATGCACACAAAGAGTGAAGAACACCTTTCACAACATTCATGCAGTTTGGCCTTTTCTTCCTCAAGGTCTGTTGCAAACAATACAAGTTGCTCACACTCTACACTCTTGAAAACATCATATTGAAACAAGAGTGCAGAAGGTGAACAACTCGTGCTGTTTAAACATGGAGGATCCATCGACCAAAACAGATACCTCTGCACTTGGCATGTCACATTCCAATGTTGAGATACAACACTGCTGCTCTGTTCTAAATAATGGGGAGGGAGAAAATAAAAAATAAAAAGGATGCAAAATATTTGAAACAACATTTTTACATGCACAGCGATGTGCGATTCGTACTTTCACGACCTCAAATCTTCTTCCCTTGTGCACACGGTGCAACATTTCACCCCACGTCAAAAATCTCTCTCTCACCTTGTCCACACAGGTTATGAATTTCCCCTTGCCTTGGAACTTTATCTCTGATATAAAAATCGACCACATTGAGGAAAGCACCTCATGTCAAAAAATCTGAACAGTCTGAAACCCCCAAGACTTTGAATCAAACTAAATATTTCAAACACTTTAATCTTGAACAAGGATTAATGTTATGTAAATGATGATGTTAAGAGAATGCACAAACTTGAATTATCAATTTCTTCCATTGTGCCATCACATTTTCCCAGCGTTTAGTGGTTACCTCTTCTATATGGATTTTCAAGAAGTGCATATTTTCAGATGATGACAACTTTAATGCATTTCTTTCTTACAAAGGTCGATAGCAACAACTCTCATGTACTTCTGTGATGCACATGAAAGGTAAAGAACACATTACACAATGTTTATGTTCAGGGTGTTTCAAAAAGATTGATACAACTTTGACTTCCTGCTATTTCTTTCTTTTTTTGGCCGATACAGTTTTCCTTTTGAGGGTTTGGTGGGGTTATTGTGGTATTTGTTCCACAAGATTTCTAGCTCCGTAGCTCAACTATGCCATTGACAGTGAAGCAGAAGAAAAAAGTGGTGGCTCTGTGTTCTGAGACAAAATCATATGTCGACACCTGCCGAAGGTTCTGCTGGGAATATGACCTCAGACCACGTGATGGGCCCAGAAATTGTGCCATTTAACCTATTGTGAAACATCATGAGCACAAGGGTACAGTGTACAAGCAGAGCAAGTGCAATAGTGGCAGGCTAGCATCAGTAACCAACAGCCAAGCCAACATCGACACTGTGCGGTGAGCATTACCGGGCCATGCTCCAGAAGTTCCATAATGAGAGCCCAAAAGGTCACCCCAAACCAGCTCAGCATGACCTGGTTTATGCGGGATGGTGCACCCTCGCATACAGCTGGTGACAATCACTTTCCTGCAGCAGCTCTTCAGAAACTGCCTCGTTACCCTGGGTACCGCTCACGACTGGGCACCCCACAACCCAGACTTGAACCCTCTGGACTCCTGGTTCTCGGGGGCTGCCAAGGGTTCTGTCTACACCAACCACCCTGGATGATCTAAAGCAGGTGTCAGACTACCTCCAAGTAATGCCAGATGAAACCGACAGGAAAGTGGGACAGTACTTTGGAGTCAGGATGAACGCCTCTCTGCACCACAGAGGGGCACACATCGAGAACGTCAATTGCAAAGAATGAGGAAATTCCAATTTCAGACATTGGGCTCTCACCAACTCAAGGAGTGCCTCACTGCAACAGCAATCAGTGACAGAAAATACCATGTCATTAGCTTTCATGAAATGTTTGGTTCACATTCCTGAGATTTCTATTTCTTTGTAAATAAACATTTAAAGTTGCATCACTCTTTTTGAAACACCTTGTCGTTTGGCCTTTCTACCTCAATGTCTGTTGTAAACAACACAAATTGTTCACGATCTGCGCTGCTGAAAACATCATTTTGAAACAAGAGTGCAGAATGTGAACAACTAGTACTGTTTATACATGGAGTATCCATCCACGAAAACAGATATCTATGTACTTGACATGTCAAATTCTACTTTTGAGAAACACCACTGCTGCCCCATTCCTCATTTTAGAGAGGGAGAGGGAACATGGGAAAAAAATTCTGGGGAAAATATTACAGGAATAATCGTGACCATGGAAATACAATTTATGGTGATTAATACATTCATGCACAACTTAAACTCCGCTCTCTCCTTATGCACAGGATCTAATGCTTAATCCCTATCTCCACCCTGTCTCACCTTGTCTGAATGACGCAGGTTCGAAATGACCACCTCCACAAAAGGTTTAAATGGCAACTTTACCTTGAAGATATAATGTCCACCAAACTGACAAAGGAGCATCCAGTTACCAAATCTAAAGTCCAAAAAAAAGCTTGAGATTATGAACGTAAAAGTACTTGTTGCTCTCTGTATAAGCAAGTATCTGAAACCATTTTTAGCTCAACCAAAAAGAGTCAACGCTACAACAGTGATGTGGCAATGAAATGTATAAGACAATTAAGAATTTTCCAGAATCAAAATTGTTTGATAGGATGACATCAGTTGATGAACTTTTCTCACATGTTATCATTGGGAAGAACTGCAGGATATTCCTCCTAATGATTTGAGTTTGGCCTTTCCACCGGAACCACCTCTGGCAGAAACAGCACAAGCTGCACGCACACACTCTGCAGCCTTGGAAACATCAATCCAGAATGTGCTCAACTGGTGCTGTTTTTACATGAAGTGTTCATCAACCAAAACCTTCACCGACACACCAATGTAGCATTTCAGTCAGGAGATGCAATACCGTTCTTCCACCTCCCCAGTCCTTCCTGGGATGGATGGTGGAATTAAAAGGGGGGGGGGGGAAATCACAGGAAATAATAGAAATAACATTAATGACTGTAATCTTCAACCATTGTTCTCAAGGATTATATATCGTTCACCTCTGTTCCACATAAAGACCAAACGTACCTCAATGCTTCGAGTTGGTGGTTTTGGCATCAACCACTTCTGATTCTTGCAAGGATGCTCAATGCTCAACATGCAAGGATTTAAAATGGAATATTCTCATGATCCAAAATGCATTTCTTCATACTTGTAATGTCATATTTCAGTTAGTAGATCCATGACAGCTTCCTCCACCTCCCTGCGTGCCCCCCCCCCCACTCACACCGAAACCAGAGGGGTGGTGTGGAGGAAATAATTACAAATCCGATCTTTATCCTGTTGGTAAAAAGGATGGTGATCCACACATACTGTACCACCTGAGATGCGAAAAATCGGAAAATCCTAAATCGGAAAATTCTGAGATTTTGAACGCAAAGTAATTGTTTTCTCTGCACGTAAGTAGGTATTTAAAGCCATTTTGCTGAACCTGAAGGAATAGAGGTCATAATAATCCTGATGCAGCAATGAAATGTACAATACAATTCAAAAATTTCAAGAAGCAATATCTTTTGAGAGGTGACATCAATTAATGGATTTCTTATTTATGGTGATTGAGAAGAACTGCAGCATATTCTTCACAACAGTTTTGGAGTTTGGCCTTTCTACCTCAACCATGTCTGGTATAAACAGCACAAGCTGGACACACTCTGCAGCCTTGGATATATCTTATTGAAACAAAGCTGCAGAATGTGACCAACTTGTGCTGTTTTTACATGAAGTGTTCATCGACCAAAAACCATTACCTTCACACCTGCACACCTCTGATGTAGCATTTCTGTCAGGAGATGCATTATCGCTCTTCCACCTCCACAGTCCTTCCTTCGAAGGGTGAGGAAATTAAAAGGGGGGGGGGGCTAAAAATCACAGAAAAAATTGCATTAATCTTCAACCATTGCTCGCAAGGATTATCGTTCACTTCTGTTCCACATCGAGACTAAACGTACCTCAATGCTGAGAGTTAGTGGTTTTGACATCAACCACTTCTGTTTTAATCAGTGCAAGTTGAGCATACCCTCTTGAGTCTTAAAAACAGGTCATTTAACAAGACTGAAAATGGAATGCTCAACTTGCAAGGATTTTAAATGGAATATGCTCATGATCCAAAATGCATTTCTTCATGCTTGTAATGTAGTATTTAAGTTAGAAGATCCATGACAGCTTCCTCCACGTCCCAGCGTGCCTCCCCCCCCCACCTCCACCGAAAGCAGAGAGGGGCGGTGTGGAGGAAATAATTACAAATCCGATCTTTATCATGTTAGTAGAAAGGATGGTGATCCACACATACTGTACCACCTGAGATGCGAAAAATCGGAAAATCCTAAATCCAAAAATTCTGAGATTTTGAATGCAAAGTACTTGTTTTCTCTGCACGTAAGTAAGTATTTAAAGCCATTTTTGCTGAACCTGAAGGAATGGAGGTCATAATAATCCTGATGCAGCAATCAAATGCACAAGACAATTTTAAAAATTTCAAGAAGCAATATCTTTTGAGAGAATGACATCAATTGATGTATTTTCTTATTTTTAATATGGTGATTGAGAAGAACTGCAGCATATTCTTCACAACAGTTTTGGAGTTTGGCCTTTCTACCTCAACCATGTCTGGTATAAACAGCACAAGCTGGACATACTCTACAGCCTTGGATATATCTTATTGAAACAAAGCTGCAGAATGTGCCAAACTTGTGCTGTTTTTACATGAAGTGTTCATCAACCAAAACCAATACTTACATGCTTCCTGCATATCATTTCAATCAGGAGATACATCACTGCTCCTCCACCTCCTCAGTTCTTTGGAGGATGGTGGGGAAATAGAGAGAAAATAGAACGGCACTCTTCGACATGAACAGGCATGCCTCCACCCACAATAGTGTCACGGTTCTCGGAACCATATGCATACAAACATACAGTTGTCCCGAAGTTAGTTATTCCATTAAGTACATGCGTTGATCGATCCCTACCTTGCGTGTAGTGGGAAGACACTGGGAGTGCGTTGTGATGGCTTTTAGTTAGGTTTATAAATGATTTCTCCTCTTTTATTTTGAACCACAGTACCTTCCTCTCGCTTTCCGAGCCAAAATCTTTGTGCAGTACCTTCTTCTCGCTCTCCGAGGAAAAATCTTTGTGCAGTACCTTTTTAGCGAATCCGGACACGCGTGGAGTGGGCGGGCTTCCCTGCATTGCCGAAACCCCGCCCAGAAAGGGCAGACCCCATGGAAGCCCTGGCCAACCAGGGCAGACAGTGACGTCTGCTTCGTCAAGGCCCCGCACCGACCTTGGGGATCTATAAATTACGACACCATTCTCAGTCTGGGGTTCTTCTTTATTGGGGGTCGTTCGTTCAGAGAGGGTGAGCTGGAAAGTGAGTCGTCATGAGAGGGTGTGGGCAAGTCGGAGAGTTCGTTGAGAATGAGAGACCCAAAGACTCAGCCTCATCCTGGGAGATACCCAATGATCCTGGGTGCCTTGGATCCCACATCGTCAAGAAAGAAAGAAAGGTTCACACACTGTTTGTGACTGGTCTGCCCTACGACATCAAGCGTCGTGAACTTCACCTGCTCTTTCATACTTTCAAGCCCCGTTCATACCTTGGTCTCCACCCGGGCTCTTCCGCGCACACACGAACTCCACACATGCGACTGTGGGCCGAGCTGCGCGACCATTGTCAGGTGCCGCAACACGGAGCATCCTTTTCCCCGAAACTCAGGTGCCAAAAGAACTGCGACCTCAGCTCACTCCCTCCCTGGCTACAAAAATCCTTTGCCATTCATCGAGGTTTATTTAGTCTGAGTGTGCGTCTGAGTGTGTGGCGCCGTCTGGTAAGTAGTACTATATAAGTGCTTTGATCATTGTAAATCTTGCCTGTATTCTCACAATAAGTCTGCTCTGTGGCCTTCTTTTGTAAGTTGATTGTAAATAAATTATTAAAGAAATGTTCCAGTTCGTTTTTGTCTTTTCCTTCATTGGTCCAGCATAGTTCGGATCTGAGTTTAATCCGGGTCTTTATCCCCGATAATCTGTTCGTTCTTGGCAGGTCTACTCGGCTGCATCCGAACCGGAAAGGTAGTTGGTTGTTGGTAGTTGGTAGAGTGATCCGGTTTGAGCAAGACGTAGTGAGGGCATGGTTCCCCGGTAATTGAAACCGCGTGGTTAATTAGGTAAATTCATTCTAGACATAAAGACCCTATGCTACGCGGTGGAGGTATTGGCATCCACGGTCGGTTAAACGACCCGCCGCGTCACGGAATTATCCGTGAGCGACGGCCTACAATTCCGGGAGTCTGGTGGGAGACGACGTAACTTCCCCCACCTAGTAGTCATTCTCGCCACTGGACCCCAGCCCGCAACAATATTATGTCATTATACATACTTATGCAAAATTTGACTTAAATCCCTTCAGCTGCTCTCAAATGTCACATTTTTTACCTGCCATGACCTCTTGACCCCATAATCTAATCAGCTTATGTGTCCATCATGATACATACTTGTACCAAGTTTGACTTGGATCCCTTCAGCCATTGTTAATTTATCTTGGCAACGAAAACCTATCATGGACTCTGACCTTTAACCTCTTGATGCTGCCATCTAATCAGTTCATATTTGCATCAAACTGTATAGTTATACCAAATTTCGTAAAAATCTGATCACTGGTTCACAAGTTAGCAAGGTAACAATTTTTGTCAAACATGACCTGTGACCTCAAAATTTAATCAGTTCATCTTTACATCATTATACATACTTGTACCAAGTTTGACTTGCATTCCTTCAGCCGTTATTAAGTTATCCCGTTCACAGAAAACCTATCACGGCATATGGTCGTCGGATGGATGTAAACCTGAAAACATAATGCCTCCGCTGACGAAGTCGCCGGAGGCAAAATAAAAATATCACAAAAAATATTTCAGTTGTATGATTTATCGTACAAGTCGAGACGATGGATATTCATACATACACTCCCACATCACTTCCTCTCCCTTAATACACATGGTGGGATGTTAAATCCCCATCCTGACCCTGATGGCAACTTGTTCATTGTGCCACCAACTCCTCTACCCTTGTGTAAAGGGTAGAATATCTAACACCCACTTTCACCACTTTCTCACTTGGAACATACACATTCAAAACTCCCCCTGCCCCCCCCCCCAAATAAAGCTTTTAAAGGAATTTTGTATCTACGACACTGCTATCTACAATAATGCGAAGGCAACCTCAAGTAACAAAATCCTGAGTCCGAATATGCGGTCAGGTGGCAAGGCGCTTAATATAAAAGGGGCAGCAAGTTTCATGGAGGTTATCGAGAAATTGGGACCTTTTTATTTTTAGACGAGATTAGAGACAGAGGATGTTGTTGGAGGGTTGGGGCAGTCGTGGTTACCGGAAAAGGAAGGTTGAAAGTGATTACATGAATATCAAGAGCTTGAATGGAAAAATGGAAGAGCTGGAAGCTCGGATGGATGGTGAGGGGTATGACATAGTTGCTGTGAAACATGGTTTCGTGAGAAATCTAACTGAAGGATAGGAATTCAAGGCTACAGGGTTTGTAGGTATGATGGGTAAGAGCAAAGGGGAGGAAGTGTGTTTATCTGGGTAAAAGACAGCATTGTATCAAAAGAAAGGCATGACATTAAAGCAGGAATGGATTGAAAGGATTCTGTGTGAATAGAGATTGAAAGAATAGTAAGATACAAGCACGATGCTTTTATAGGGATCCCAGTGTGAGGGAAGAGCAGGAAAGATTGATGTGTGACTAATTCAGAAGCACACATGATAAGGGAAGAGTATGGATTATGGGGGATTTTAAGTTGCCTGGGATAGATGGGTCCAGGAACAAATAAAGGGCAGAGAAGATGAGGATTTTCTAAACCAAGTCCAGGGTTGCTTTTCAATTCAGTTTGTGCAGAAGCCCATAAAAGGGGAGTGCTGTGTTGGACCTCTTTTTATTGTGAGGTTATTGGATTTTAGGAGGGCAAACTGAGGGTATGACAAGTGCTTTGAGAATTTTAGGTTGTGTAAAGTTAATGAAGGTGGTCTGCACCAGAGAAATGAACAACCTTCAAGGAATAAATGTGTATGGTGCAGAGTAAACATATTCCAGCAAGGTGTCGAGGCAGAAAGAGACGAAGGTGGTTGAACATGGGTCTATGGAGTGTAATTAAGGATAAGCAGAAGGCATTTATCAAGTATGAAACAACAGGACTATAACCTGACTAACAATATAGGAAAAAGCAGACGAGTTGAGAAAATATTGAGGAAGATCAACCTTGAATATGAAAAGGACATGGGCAAGGATATTACACATAGGAAGACATTCTTTGAGAATATAAGGGGTAAGGAAAGGGTTAAGAAGAGTGTGGGCCCATTGAGGAATAACAGAATTGGTGAACAATGAGGGCGAGATGGTAGGATTATGAAATTGTTTATCGTATCAAAAAGCTGTGGACGGATTCGGATAAAACTTGGACATATTGGGTGTGCGACAAGGAAGAATAGATTCAATTTTGGTGAAGATCCGAATCCACATCTGGATCTGATTTTTTTTTTTAAGTGATTCTTCACCATCAAGAGATCGGACTAAATTAATATACCGTATAGCACGATATCTCAAAAAGTTGTGGACGGATTCGGATGAAATGTGGTTGATATTGTTGCGGTTCAGAAAACCGCATCCCTTCAAGGCAACGGCATCCCTCATGCAGTGCTCCCCAGATAGTTACTTCATTAATATAGGTAGTTAGACCCTTCCCTCATGTCTAATGGGTCAAACAGGACAAAGTGCGTTGTGTGGATCTCGTAGTTGGGTCCGATTATATCTCTAACTTAATTCCTCCTCTTTTTCTCTTATTCCTGATATAAGATAAATCCAAGCAGCGGCCGCCTGAAAAACTGCGGCCACGCCCTTCACTGCAAGAACGCATCCTCGCAGAAGACCAAAAGAAGCAAACAATAAACGCCAACGCTGCACGGAACACAAGCAATACAGCGATATCTCCACCGACTGTTCAGGAGACCAGAAGACTCAACAAAACGACGGTGCCGCGCTGTGAGGATGCGGTGTTGGAGGCCGACAGTAGAAACACAAACAACCTCACCCTCACCGAATAGGACGCATGCGGCGCATTCTTTTCAACCCATTTCTGCGTCAAATAATCATTTCTATCCTTTTTTCAATACAAATCTCCATCGAATAATTATATCCAATTCTTTCCTTCAATTCATGGCACAGATCAGAGCCTGTACCGCTCGCACACCGCCTGTGCTAAATAACCGTGAGCACAATCGCAGACAAGGGCGCAGCCCCGTAATAACCATATGTAAAATAGTGGACCCGAGCGCACTGTACGGGGCATGCATAGCGCATCTCTTCATTTGGGTTTGTGCATGGGTTTACAATAACACCTTAACGTCGGTCTTCGCTCACCACCATGGCCACCAATATCTCCCGCGGATGGCAGAATCTCGCACGTCCGCCCTGACGAAGCTGCCACCAGGCAGGGGCATGCTGTTCGGCCCGGATCGCTAGGGCCGCATAGCGTACGGACAAAGCAAACACATTGACCAGCGCTGATCGCGGGTCGCTGGGAGTGCCCAGGCGAGCATGCGGGACCGACGCGACCCTCGGCTGGTCGCCGGGGCACGGCCCGGCAGTTCGGTGCATGGCGATTCGAAGGGAGACGATTCCGCATCGTGGAATCGTCTTACTGGATGTAAAGGCCGCTTCCTCCAGCCATAGCGGCTGGGCCATGTGCTGGCCGGAGCCCAATGGGAGCACCCAATTCGGGTGACGATGCATCGCTTCGGAGCGGCGCCCCGCCCTGCACCACAGGATCTATAAAGGACGGGTCGAGAGGCTGTGTTCACTCCTGCTTGTCCCTCCAGATCATCCTTCTCTTCCTTTCAGTCTACCACTGGGATCGAAATCTGCATTCGCCCGCCGACTCCGCCCTTCTCCACCCACTCGCCCGCCGACTCCGCCCTTCTCCACCCACTCGCCCGCCGACTCCGCCCTTCTCCACCCACTCGCCCGCCGACTCCGCCCTTCTCCACCCACTCGCCCGCCGACTCCGCCCTTCTCCACCCACTCGCCCGCCGACTCCGCCCTTCTCCACCCACTCGCCCGCCGACTCCGCCCTTCTCCACCCACTCGCCCGCCGACTCCGCCCTTCTCCACCCACTCGCCCGCCGACTCCGCCCTTCTCCACCCACTCGCCCGCCGACTCCGCCCTTCTCCACCCACTCGCCCGCCGACTCCGCCCTTCTCCACCCACTCGCCCGCCGACTCCGCCCTTCTCCACCCACTCGCCCGCCGACTCCACCCTTCTCCACCCACTCGCCCGCCGACTCCGCCCTTCTCCACCCACTCGCCCGCCGACTCCGCCCTTCTCCACCCACTCGCCCACCAACTCCGCCCTTCTCCACCCACTCCGCCCTTCTCTACCCACTCGCCTGCCGACTCCGCCCTTCTCCACCCACTCGCCTGCCGACTTCGCCCTTCTCCACCCACTCACCTGACACCACCCTTCTTCACCTTGTCGTCGCTCACTATACCCACCCACTTGATCCTGTCTGCCACTCCGCCCACTCACTCTCGACTCCGCCCACCCACTCACGGCTGGTTCCACCCAAAATCCCTCCTTCAGGCCTGACGGTTGCACCCCTTCTCTGAATCGACGCATAGCTGCATAGCTGCATGACGTGCCATGAAGCAGGAGACGACGCAACAGCTGTCAGGGAGGGATCGTCCAGCGGAGCATTCCCCCCAAAACATACTGGGTGGCGCAGATGGTCAATCATGCAAGGTTTTGCGAGACTGTTAGCCTCACCTCCTCTTTCTTCTCATTAACTCTTCTTCATCGGTGTGTGTGTGTGTGTGTGTGTGTGTGTGTGTGTGTGTGTGTGTGTGTGTGTGTGTGTGTGTGTGTGTGTGTCCTCACTTTAGTTAAGATTGCAGAAGGTATATCGGGATAACTCTGCTCTGTGGCTGCTTTTGTAAGTTCCTTGTTTTATTGTCGCACCACACATTCCTTTCTTACTCCACTTTCACACAACAAACTCAATTGATCGTGCCACATATTTTTCCTTGCCTGCCTGTAATAAATCCTTTGTAGAAATGTTCCCAGCTCGTTTTGTCTTTTCTTTCACTACTCCAGCATGGTCCGTATCCTATCCTAGCCGGGACTTTATTCCCAACGATCTGTTCCATTTAGCCGGTACGTCCTTGGCAGTGTCACTCGGCTGCATCTGATCCGGAAAGGTGATCTGTTTCAGACAAGGCGTACCGAGGGCGCGTCCCCGGGTAATTAGGTCACGTGATTATTTTTAGGCAACCGATATTAGACAGAGGACCCTAAGTCACGTGGTTGAGTTATTGGCGTTCACCATCGGTTGGAGACCCGCCGGGTCATGAAGTTGTCCATGTGAGATGGCCTGAGATCTCGGGGAGTCTGGTGGGAACCCGAGATAGCTTCCCTCCCTAGTGGTCTTCTCACCTGAGCCCCCGACCCACAACAATATGTTGGGTGTGTGACAAGGACGAATAGATTTGATTTTGGTGAAGATCCGAATCCGGATCTGGATACGAGAATTATTTAACTTTTTAAGTGATTCTTCACCATTGAGAGATGGGCCCAAAAACGATATTTAGCATGTTATTTCAAAAATGTATGGGCCAGATATGTTCTTGTGGGTTAGGCATTGCGTGGCAGAGGTATATGCTCTACCGGGTGACCTTCTAATTTGAGATACTTTAATTCTCAATTTGAAAGGTCATTGTGAAGAACTGGAACATACTTGTATGATGCATGTGAAGAGCAAAATACGTACCTCAACTCTGAGTTTCAACTTTCCACCTCATCCACCTCAGTTATAAACAGCACAAGTTGCACACACCCTCATTAGCTTTGCAAACATCTTATTAAACAAAGACTAAAGAGGGGGTGTAAAACTTACAGGTTTTACATTGAGTATCCTGAGCCTCCAAAAAACCGATTTTGTTCCATTGTCACAAGATGCATGACCACTGCTTGATCTCCACAATGCTACCTGGTGGAAGAATGGAGAAAAGACTGTGACAAACCATCACATTCTTGTGGGTGGCAGTGGGGGAGGGGACGGGAAATACCAGTTAGAATTAAGGTTTATTCTGGTCCATGTGCTGATGTGAAATTTTGCGTCAATATACATAATATTGATCTGGGTTTAATCAAGATGTCTGATGCATCGTGCACTTGAGGGGACAGGCCAGAACTGGCCCATAGTATAGTGCTGTCGAGTCAATGCTCGTGAAAGAGCTAGAAAACGCAACAGACCAAGACACAACATAACAAAAGCAACAACAGGAGAATGGTGAAACGCCAATAGCAGGGCGGAAGGAGAAAATAGGCGGAGATGGATAAAGAAGGGATGCAGGAAATGATGAGGGGTAGGAGAGAACAAAATTATTACAGAAGCAAATTTTTTTGGAGGGGTGGTTTAACTGGTGCAGAAAAGATCAGGTTTTGGAAGGGGGACGATTTGAAATAGTGGTGAACAGCAGTCTTGAAGACCTGGAGGGAAAAAGGAGATGAATAGGATTCTTTGTCTGAAATCAGATCAGGGCCAGACCAGGCTACCACGTTAAATGGCAGCAATGTGTGCTTCATGCATCTCATCCACTACATCAAGGCCAGTGATTGTGTCCCTGACAACTCCAGATGCTCACATGCTGATGGGTAGAGGGGAGCATAAAAAAAGGAGTTGAAGTTTCAGGCTTTACCCTTCATTAGACCAAGGAAAGAGAGGGTTCTGAAAGAGTAAAGCTCGAAACGTCAACTCCTCATATTCATGGCACAGGAACTCCATTTGAGGTATTTTAAAAGGTTAGTGGTATTTGTCTTATCATATAAAAGCAGGACCATAAGACCTGAAGCTCACCTGGATCAGGAGAAACAGTTACTGACCCCCCCCACCCCACCAGTCACTAAAAATGGAAACCCAGATTTTTTTTTTTTTTTGAATGCCATGAGCAAACTTTGGTACATCACACAGGTGATGAATGGTGTAGTCAAGTTTCATTGAAATCATGTAGGTAATTTTGGAGACAAGAGTAAATCCCTATTTGGGGGGGGGGGACTAAAACATCCTTCACACGTTGAGTCAACCCCCCCCCCCACCCAATCGAACCCCTTAATGAGTGCAGATTTTGATGCAATCAATCAACTTTCATCAGGCAGTAGATGTGAAGCTTATGGACAAGTTTTATCAAAATCATGCATTTGGTTCAAGCGAAAATGACTGAAGTGTTCACGGACGAACTGACTGACTGACCTCACCCAGACACTGCTTGATTGCATAAGCTCACTGAACTAAAGTCCAGCTGAGCTAAAAACGGAAACAGCAGGGGACACAGTCCACACAACATATATGCAAAGCATGAGGCAAAGTATGATATATATATATATATATATATATATATATATATATATATATATATATATATATATATATATATATATATATATATATATATATATATATATATATATATATATATATATATTGTTGTGGTTACCAAATTCGCAAACCACCATTCAGGTCCCTTAGGTGAGGTATCTCGGTAAGTACATGTGTAGTTAGGCCCAAACCCGTTGTCCAGTGGGAATACATGTCATTTATGCGTGCTGCGACTCTTCAGGATAGCCGTTTTTCTTTTGCTATCTTTATTTTGGACCAACCGCCATGATTACCACCACAACCACAACATCAACCACCAACCACAACGCCGCTTCACCACAACCGCCACGACCTTCCCGTCACACCTCGCAACCGTCGCATCGCCACCGTTCTTGCCCCGCTGTGGGTACCGGTGTTGGACTCGTGCAGGGCGCGCGCCGAACAGCGTGTACAAAATCACGGATTTTGTGCTTCAAAAACGGATCAAAAACGACACACGCCCACTTTTTGAGGTCCAATCGGTGAGCGAGGGGCGAATTGGCCCCGCCCCCAGGGCGATCGATATATGCAAATTTATGGATCAAAAAGCCTTCACGCCCACTTTTTCTCGGGCCAATGGGGAGCGAGGTGAAAGGTCGAAGGGAGGGGGTCAAAGATGAGAGGGCGAAGCTACGGGGCTGATAAAAGGACCGTGTTCGTCAGTCCAGAGAGTCGAGAGGCGGAGAGTAGGAGAGTCCAGAGGCGGAGAGTAGGAGAGTCCAGAGGCGGAGAGTAAGAGAGTAGGAGAGTCCAGAGGCGGAGAGTAGGAGAGTCGGAGAGTCGGAAACAGAGAGTCAAGACTTCGCGGGCGGTGGAGCTGGTCGTCGTGTGCGTTGGAGTCGGAACGGAGGGGACGGAGCTGTGGAAAGGCGGCGACACCAGACGAGGGGGTGCTCGCGTCGGGAGCTGCACCCCAGGGAGGCCGACAGCGCGACCTGGCCGAGGTGGAGACGCTCGTCGCGGGATAATAAAAATCCTCTATACCCCGAGCATCAGCAACCCCCTCCTGTTTCCCCCCGCGCTGAGATAGTGCGACCAAGGGGGCCCCTTTCCCACCCCCTACCAGACACTGTCCGCGAGGCCCGCGGAGTTGAGGCGCCATCGCCGCTCCGCGTCTCATCACCAGACGGGTAGGCGCGACCCGGTCTCGGCCTCAGGCCCGCCTCATCCTTGAGGGTATTCTTTTCCTTGGTTTTGGGTATGTGTTGTCGGCGCCGTCTGTGAAGTAGAATTGTATAAGTGTTGCCGTGTGCTCAGTAGTCGGTATTAGCTCTGCATTGTGTTTTCTCTTTTACATTTGCTTTTTGTGTAAATTACATTGTGTCTTTTCTGTGTGCTTTTGGTGGAATTGAATATGTGTGCTTCCCGTGTGCCGCGAATAAATGTGCTTTGTGTCGAACTGTTTCCCGCTTCGCTTCGTCATTTCCTTCATTGAATCCTCATCTTACTTCACGTAAAGGGTTGGTAGTGGGCTGAATACGCCCGATAATTAATCGAACCGTCGAGGTCGACGATAACACCGCTCGGTTATCCCGATAGTACGGAACGGGTCGCTTAAGTGGCCCGTGTCCGAAGTCGACCTGCGGCGAGGTGCGATCGCCCGGTCTACCCTCCGCGTGGGTACTTAGGTAGGTCGAATTTGGCGAGCAACCCTATCCCACGCGGGGGCTGATTGGCTCGATCGCGGTGAGACCGAAAGGTCCACCCGTGACTGGTTCCCGGCGTTAGTCCGAGAGGGTCACGACTGGATTGTCCGTCCGGTGGGCGATGTGCCGCGATTCGAGTTACGTGGCTGTCAGCACGCCGGCGGGCGCGAAATCCGCAACAATATATATATATATATATATATATATATATATATATATATATATATATATATATATATATATATATATATATATATATATATATATATATATATATATATATATATATATACACACATACACATATACATATACACATACACACACAAAGTATAAAGTGTTGACACCAGGTGGTTTGAGTAGCACAAGAGCAAAGTTACCCATCGCCCATGTCCCTCCCAATCGCCGAACCTATGGAGCACTTGTGGGAGTGTCTGTAGAAGAGCCTAAGACTGGTTTCTGCCTCCATCAAAAAGACGTGAATTGGAGGACTTCCTTGTGGAAGAATGTTACCACATTCCTGCAGAACAGTTCCAGAACTTGTTGATTTCATGGTGAAAGATGGCAAAAACTTCCACCAGGAATAGCCGAATATCAAATTTTGAGTTAAAATATTTCTTCCCGTTTTGACGGTCATAAACCAGTTTTTTAAGCTTGTCTGGAACTTTTTTTTTAGCTTCAACCAATGATGCACGTCCATCCATCTCCTTTTTCGACTTCTGCTGACAAACTGCTGGGCCGAACCAGCTAAAGTTTGGCAGAAACGTTCCTCTCCTGACTGGTAACAAGGATTGCAAACCTCTTTCCGATCACGTGACCAAGTAAGTCAAAATGGCCGACATCATAAATTTGTGATCACGTGTGCCCTGTGTGAAGCATTCGCTATTATTTTATTTTCATAAATATTGTTGCGAATTCGCGCCCGCCGGCGTGCGAGCAGCCACGTAACTCGAATCGCGGCACGTCGCCCACCGGACGGACAATTCCGTCGTGACCCTCTCGGACTAACGCTGGGAACTAGTCACGGGTGGGCCTTTCGGCCTCACCACGATCGTGCCAATCGGCCCCCGCGTGGGAAAGGGTTGTTCGCCAAATTCGACCTACCTAAGTACCCACATGGAGGGTAGACCGGGCGATCGCACCTCGCCGCAGGTCGACTTCGGACACGGGCCACTTTAAGCGACCCATTCCGTACTATCGGGATAACCGAGCGGTGTTATCGTCAACCTCGACGGTTCCGATTAATTGTCGGGCGTTTTTTAGCCCACTACCAACCCTTTACGTGAAGTAAGATGGAGATTCAATTAAAGAAAAGACGAAGCGAAACGGGAAAAACAGTTCAACATAAGGCACATTTATTCCGCGGCAAACGGAAAGCACACATATACAATTACAACAATTATGCACCAAAAGCAAATGTAACAAAAACACAACAATTATGCAACAAAAGAAACACAATGCAGATCTACTACCGACTACGCGAACACACGGCAACACTTACACAGTTTTACTTTACAGACGGCGCCGACAACACATATACTCAAAATCAAAAGAAAAGGGCCACCCTCAACTACAAGGGGGCAGACGTGGTCTGTGGGCACGAGACCGGGCGGAGCCTACCCGTCTTGTGATGAGCCGCAAAATGGCGGCGGCGCCCCGACTCCGCGCTCCTCCGCGGGCCTCGCTGGCACTGCCTGGAATGGGGTGGGAACGGGGCCCCCCTTTTCGCACTATCTCAGCGCGCACCTTCTCCAAAGAAGGCCGCATTCCAGTGGATTGGGAACTGAGTACCCTCGTCCCTCTGTACAAGGGGAAAGGTGACCCTCTGGACTGTGGCTCCTATAGAGCAATAAAGTTATTGGAGCATGGAATGAAGGTATTGGAAAGGGTGTTGGAGAAGAGGATAAGGAAGAAGGTAAAGATTGATGAAATGCAGTTTGGATTTATGCCAGGAAGAGGAATGACAGATGCAATTTTTATTGTTAGGCAGTTGCAGGAGAAGTACATGGAGAAGAGGAAGAAGTTGTTTTTTGGGTTTGTTGATCTGGAGAAAGCATTTGATAGGGTTCCACGTGAAGTTATGACATGGGCATTGAGGAAGTTAGGAGTGGAGGAATGGTTGATCAGAGTAGTGATGGCCATGTACGAGAGAGCACGCACAGCTGTAAGGACGAAGGATGGGAACAGTGGTGAGTTTGAGGTGAGGGTAGGAGTGCACCAGGCTCGGTACCAAGTCCACTTCTATTTGTAGTTGTGATGGAGGTGCTGGCTCGGAGGGTAAAGGAGGGTTTACCGTGGGAGCTGCTGTATGCAGATGATCTGGTGTTGATTGCAGAGAGTATGGATGGACTGAAGGAGAAGATGAACAAGTGGAAGGAATGTATGGAGGCAAAAGGTTTGAAGGTGAATATCGGAAAGACGAAGGTGATGGCAAGTGGTAAAGCATGTGGTGAGGTGGAAAGGACTGGGAAGTGGCCGTGTGCTGTGTGCAGGAAGGGTGTCGGAGTGAACTCCATTCAGTGTACAATGTGTGCTGAATGGGTTCATCGAAAATGTAGTGGGGTGAGAGGGTCATTAACCAGTGTGGCAGCTACATTTAAGTGTAAGGTGTGCGTCGAGGGAGCAGCAGATGAAGGAATTGTTGAGTTGGATCTTGGAGATGGTGTGAAGCTGGAAGGGGTGAAAAAAAAATTTGCTATCTCGGAGACATGCTGAATGGAGAAGGTGGATCAGACTCTTCGACGGTTGCTAGAGTGAGATGTGCATGGAAGAAGTTTCGGGAACTGAGTGGCGTGCTGACGAAGAGGGGAGTGTCGTTGAAGCTGAAGGGAAAGGTGTATGCTACATGTGTGAGGAGTACGATGCTTTATGGGAGTGAGACATGGGTACTGAACATGGAGCAGCAACAAAGGCTGGAAAGGGTGGAAATGCGAATGGTTCGGTGGATGTGTGGAGTATCGTTGAGAGAGAGGAAGACAAATGATGACTTGCGGAAGATGATGGGAATAGAGTCTGTGATGGAGGTTGTGAAGAGAAACAGGTTGAGATGGTTGGGTCATGTGTTGAGGAAGGATGAAAGTGACTGGATGAGAGGAGTGTTGGAAATGAGTGTAGTCTGAAGTAGAGGACGGGGAAGACCAAGAAAAACTTGGCTAAATGTGGTGGAAGAGGAAATGTGGGCAAGGGGATTAAGAAGGGGAGATGCAGAAAACAGGGTAAAGTGGAGAAGATTGTCATGGGGCCCGCAAGGCTAACCCCTGCTTTAGCGGGGAAAATGGCCTTTAAATGCGTGTGTGTGTGTGTGTGTGTGTGTGTGTGTGTGTGTGTGTGTGTGTGTGTGTGTGTGTGTGTGTGTGTGTGTGTGTGTGTGTGTGTGTGTGTGTGTGTGTGTGTGTGTGTGTGTGTGTGTGTGTGTGTGTGTGTGTGTGTGTGAGATCCCAACACTCTCTTCCTCATATGTGAATATCCCCCACGGTTTGTGAAAAAAAAACGGGGGGGATATTGTCATAAGCTCCGTATATCCGTCATGCTATCTCCTAAAGCTAAACGGTTCTGTGAAAATTCACCAAACTTCATAGTTATGGTCAATAAATGGCAACGTGCGAGAGCAGTATCATTTTTAGCACCCCTCCTCCTCCCTCCCTCTCCTCCCCCTCCCTACCGGGGCACGGTCAAAAGGTGAAACACCAAAACATGCAATTCCGGGCACATTTTTAAACAGAAACTTTGTTTATGCAATCAACACTGGGGTACACATGACATATCTAAAGAGTTTTTGGATTTGACCCCTTGTTCATGCCCCAGAGGATGGGGACTGAAGGTCACAAGAGGTGAATACAGAAAAAAGAAAAAAAAATTGACATTGGGTCATTTGTAGTGAAACTTTTTGCCATCTTTCAACATCGCTTTATGTGGGGAACTGAGGATTTGCAATGGCATGCCATCGACTTCTCTGTAGTTACCCTCGCCGAAGGAGAGGGTATTGCATTTGGGTCCGTTTGTTTGTTTGTCTGCAAAGAACTTTAGTGTTTTTCTCCGCAACCGCTTGTCAGATTGGGACGAAATTTTAATCATAGGAGCGACTACTCATGTAGAATGTTTTATTGACAATTATGACATCTATTAAAAATAGGTCACGTGGTGTGGTAGCCATATTGGATTTACCTAAAAACCTATAAAAAAAAATTCTCCAGAACTGCTGGACAGACGAGGGGGAACTTCACACAAATGTTCCCCAAGCCTTGTTGATACCAGGGCATTCATGAATAAATGATAGGTCACATGGTCTGGCAGCCATATTGGAACAAGCAAAAATCTTTTAAAAAAATGATTTCTCTTGAAATGCTTCATCAAACGACGTGAAACTTCACAATTATGATCTCATAATGATGGGAAATATATTGTTGTGGTTCTGCAAAACTGCATGCCTCGAAGGAAATGGCACCCAACATACAGTGATCCCCAGGCAGTTATTTCACTAGTATTCGTGTCGTTAGTCCTCCCCTCATGTCTTGTGGGTTAACGGGACAAAGTGCGTTGTGTGGGTCTCGTACTTCGGTCTAATAAATGTCTGATTCTGACTCTAACCCTTTCCTTTCTACCGGGAATGTCCCGGGTGAGCGTCTGGAATTGATACAGCCCTCACTCAGTCGACAAATCACGGCAAGACCAGGGGAAACGAGGAGGGGTCGCGGGAAGGGCGATCCGGGAGTTTGGTTTGGGTCCCGGGTGTGCATTTTGGCTCATGAAGGAGCTCATGGGTGGCGGAGAAAATCTGCTGCTATTCGACATTCAGACTGCACTCAGTGCACGTTCAGGGCCGGGGTGCCGGCTCGGGAAGCATGCCCGATGTTAAGTCAGGAGCGCTCCGAGCCGTGCTGAAGCTGGTAGGCAACTGAGCTGGTTTCTGGTCCCGGAGCCTGGCAGGGTGTGGCTAGGCCCACTGTAGCCCAATAGAGGAGCAGGATTTGGGCCACATCGTATCGTTTTCCGGTCATCACCCCACCCTTCGCCCGGGGTTTATAAAAGGGGTACCACGGAGTCGTTTGAGTCTCTCTTCTTCAGAACATTATTGGTGTGCGATTGCCAGAATATGCACCTTCTTCTTCTTCTTCGAGCCTGATCCTGGGCAACTAACGTCCTTCGAGACTCCCTGCCATGGTGTCGACGTCCCGCCATCCCCACGCAGGCAGACGGACCAGTGCGGAGCGCACGTTGCCATGAGCCCCAGCAAATAATTAAGCAGAAGATAATGCACAATATCACGAGGTGAGAAAGCTCAGGCGGAGCCTCCCACAGAGTTACACGCTACACATACAGACCTTTACATAGATAGGTTAGGGATCTTTCTCCTCTCTCTATCCATCCCTCTATCCCGTCTGCTGTGGAGTAATGCACAAAGAAGAATGATAGACTTGCAATCCCATTTTCCTCTGGCACGACACTGCACCCCCCCCCCCCAACATTGCACAACACCACACCTCCCACTCCCACATCTTAGACATTTTCAGTATTCCTCCCACCTACCTCTGCCCAAGCGTTCTGGCTTGCGTTGGTCTGCCGACCACACCAGGTATTTAGAGGTCATTTATCCTCACCTGCTTTCTTTCTCTTAGGGTGATCTAATCTTCCGTGTGTGTGTGTGTGTGTGTGTGTGTGTGTGTGTGTGTGTGTGTGTGTGTGCCTGTCCTAGCAAAAATTAAGATTGTAGAAGATATAATGGGATAACTCTGCTCTGTGTCTGCTTTTGCAAGATTGCCTGTCTTTTGCCGCACCCCACAAATTCCTTGCTACCCCTGCTGTCCATACAAATAAACCCCATTCAATGTGCCACAAACTTTTCCTCGCTTGATTGTAAATATATGTGTTGTATAGAAATGTTCCCAGCTCATTTTCGTGTTTTCTTCCAATGGTCCAGTATGGCCCGCACCCTCGTTTAGTCGGGACGTTATTCCCCAACGATCCGTTTCCTAGGTGGTACGTGTTTGTCAGTTCCACTCGGCTGCATCTGATCTGGTAAGGTGATCCGGTTTGAGCAAGTGCATACCAAGGGCGTGTCCCCCCGTAATTAGATCATGTGACCTTTCAGTGAACGGAATTAGACAGAGGACCCTAAGTCAGGTGGTAAAGTTATTGGCGTTCACGGTCAATTAGCGACCCACCGCATCAAGGTTATTCATGTGCGATGGCCTGCGATTTCGGAGAGTGTGGTGGGAAGATAGCTTCCCTCCCCCCCCCTTTCCCCCCAGTGGTCTTCTCGCCCCCACCCCGGGTCCGCAACAATATATATATATATATATATATATATATATATATATATATATATATATATGTATATATATATATTTGTTGCGGGCCGGCGGGGTTGGTGAGAATACCACTTGGTGGGGGAAAGCTACGACGATTCCCACCAGACTCCCCGGAATTGTAGGCCATCGCTCACGGATAATTCCGTGACGCGCGGGTCGTTTAACCGACAGTGGACGCCAATACCTCAACCGCGTGGCGTAGGGTCCTCCTGTCAAGAATCAAGTTACATAATTAACCACACGGTTTCGACTCCCGGGGAACCACGCCCTTGGTATGCCTTGCACAAACCGGATCACTCTACCAACTACTGACTACCTTTCCGGATCGGATGCAGTCGAGCGGCACTGCCAAGGACGTACCGGCAAGAAGGAACAGTTTATCGGGAATAAAGACCCGGCCAAACTCAGATTCGAACCATGCTGGACCAATGGAGGAAAATACAAAGGTAAGCTGGGAACATTTCGACAATTATTATTTTTTACAATAAGCGAGGAAAAGCATGTGGCACAATAAAAAGGTTTATTCGGTATGTAATGCAGGGGAAAGATGAGAGAGGTGTAGTGCGGAAATTTTACAAGCAACTTACAAAAGTGGACACAGTGCAGACTTGATGCGAGATTAATAAAAGCAACAATTACAACAATGAAGATCTTATACAGACTTATCTAATGGACAAGCACAAACACACTGAGAGACACACTCAGACAGACACACACTCAGACAAAATAAACCCAATGAAAAGGAAAGGCACCTTTTGCAGCCAGGGAGGGAGGGAGTTGAGGTCACAGTTTTTGGTACCTGAGCGTTTCGGGGGAAGGGATGCTCCGTGGTGCGGCACCCGACAAAAGCTGTGCAGTTCGGTCTATGGCGCGCATGTGGTAAACGTGTCTGGCAGAGTCCAAAGAGGCGAGAGATGAGCAGTAGCAGGACCAGATAAGAGGCTTGGTCGAGGTTGTGTGGGCGAGGACCAGTACAGTAGGCGAGCCATCGAGGCGAGACATCGGCAGAGCCAGGCACCAGGAACACTTTCACAACAATTCTCTTCAACCTCTCCAACGACCAAACAACTCGCAATTCTAACGCGACCTCTCCAACGACCCGCAAAACCAACTCGACACAACTCTGAGGTTTGCTCCGTACTTTATAGATCACGGAGCTCGGGGAGGAGCCATGGCGAAACCGACGTCATCGTCCGATCCGAGCATTCCGATTGGACCGGGCCTTCATGTGGTCCGCCTTTCTGGGGGGGGGGAGGAGGGGTTCGGCCAGATGCTAGTTTGGCCCGCCCACCTGGGTGTAAAACGAACATGATTCACCGCCCACGTCTGGTTTGGAGTAGATGGTGGAATACTCAAAGCACCGGTCTACTCCATGGTGCACGTTGCGATTTTGCCTCAGAAGTGATCGTTGGGGAGGGTACCATGGGTTGTCACGCTGTGGCAAGCGAGACGAAGGGCAAGCAGGCAGAGGGTACTGTGGGTTGTCGTGAATTTTGCCTCAGAAATGAAATGGGGGGAATAAAATAAAAGGGGAAAAATGATTTATTAATCCTAACTTTAGCCCATCGCAACGCACCCCCGTGTCTTCCCACTACACAAGGAAGGGATCTATCTACACATATATTAATGCAATAAATGACTCGGGACAACTCGCTGTTGTATGCATACGGTTCTGAGAACCGTAATAATATATTGTTGCGAATTCGCGCCCGCCGGAGTGCGATCGGCCGCTTGACTCGAATGGCGACCGCCTCGCCCACCGGAACGGACAATTCAGTCGTGACCCTCTCGGAACAACGCTGAGAGCTAGTCACGGGTGGAGGTTTAATCTCACCACGATCGTGCCAATTGCCCACCCGCACAGGATAGGGTTGCTCGCCAAATTCGACCTACCTAAGTACCTGCGCGAGTGGTCGACCGGGCGATCGTACCACGCCACAGGCCGACTCTGGACACGAACCGCTTAAGCGGTTTGTTCCGTATTACAGGGATAACCGAGTGGAGTTATCGTCGGCCTTGACAGTTCCGATTAATTACCGGGCGTTTTAAACCTACGACGAACCCCTTACGTGATGCAAGACGGAGGTTCAATAAAAGGAAAAGACGAAGCGAAGCGGGAAAACAGTTCAAGAAGCAGCACTTTATTCACACACACAGACACAAAGCAAGCACGTATATACAGCCATACAGTTTTCATGCAAAAGAAACAAAGGCAAGAACAACACAGAGTTAATACCGAATAAGACTTGCACACGGCAACACTTACACAGTTCTACTTTACGGACTGGCGCCACCCACAGACATTTACACAAAACCCCAGAAGAAAAGGAAGTCGCGACTTCCCTAGGCGCGTCGAGTCCTTCTCCCGCGCGTAGCTCGCGTCGTCCGCCCGACAGCTCGGACGGGGCTCTTGGGGGAACGGACGGGGCTCGCTCGGCGCTACTTCCTGCGCTCGTGCACGGGGTCCCAGGGCCCGCACGAGGATCGCCGAACAGGGCAGGAACCACGAGCTCGCGACCCGAACCAGAAGGCTCACTTCGAACCCCACACAACTCCGAACCAACCGAGCAACCAACCAAAAAACCCCCGAACCAACTCGTTCATCCCTTTTGTAGGGGCTGGCTCCGCCCATTCGCCCCGCCCCGTTTTCGGCTCCACCCTTCTTCGAGAAGGTTCTCGAAAAGGGGCGTTCCCTCACCCCGACCGCCTCACGCTGTTCATCCACCATTCGGCGGTGAGCTGCCCTTCCCCCTTCCTTCACACCAAGCGCGGGGGAAAAATGGCGGGAAAAGCCCACAAGCATCGTTGGTGGTTTTTGTTCTTCCGCGGAGATCGTGACCGCACGGTGCTTATTGAATGGGGAGTGGCGAAGATGTGGTAGCGGAGGTGGTGGAGGTGGTGGAGGTGGCGTGGTTGTATTGTGGTTGGCGCTGTGTTGGGGATGGCATGGTTGTTGTGATGCTGTTTGTTTGAAATAAAAGATAGAACAGAAAAATGGCTAACTCAAAGCGTCACAGCCCGGATGGATCACATAAATTCCCTCGATACAACGGGTGTGGGCAAACTACACATGGACTTATCGATATTTCTCACCTGAGGACTCTTTATGGTGTAATGCGAATTTCCGCAACAATATATGTATATATCTATATTAATATTTCGGCACGCCCCTTTCTTTGTTCCACCATCACATTTTTGTTACTGCATGAAATGAAACAAGATTTGGCACATATAGTAATGATATTATTGTCTTCCTTAAAAGGCCCCTCAAAATTCGTTTTGATACATTTTCACAAACTCCAACGGATTCCATTCAAATTCGGTACGATCATGGCTTTTGGTCCAACTTAGGTCATTGGCTATAAATTTTTTCCATAACACTTCCGATATTCGAAAAAAAAAAATCGATATCCCTTATGGGATTTTCCATTCAAATCCACTCAAGTTTAAGGCCTACGGGGGATGCAAATTTCCACTTTGCCCCGGGCGCTGTTTACCTCTGCTACGCCAAGCTGTTAGGGTTAGGGTTAGGGTTTGGGTTAGTGTTAGTGTTAGTGTTAGCTACCCTAACACTAACCCTAACCGCTAACCACTAACAGCTATTCAGGAAATTTGCAAGAAAGCCCAGGCAACACCGGGCTTTATTGCTAGCCCGAGCAACGCCGGGCATTACTACTAGTATATATATATATATATATATATATATATATATATATATATATATATATATATATATATATATATATATATATATATATATATATATATATATATATATATATATATATATATATATATATATATATATGAGGTGTGTTCAAAAAGTATCCAACCTTCATTTTTCGTGCGTAAACAAATGAAGCTAGGGAGGCGTGGTTTGGTGCACGTATGTAGGCGATCCTAATCCGTATGCGTGAATATTTTCCCGCCTGCAGAAGCTGTCAGTCGCCGACAGACCGCCGATGAGTGAGGAAGTGTAAGTGAGCGCCATCGGATTTTCCTTTTTGACAAAATGATGGAAAAACTTGAACAACGCTACTGCATCAAATTTTGTGTAAAGCTTGGCAATTCCCAAGTGGAAACGATCCGCAAGATTCAACAGGCCTTCGGGAAGGAAGCAATGGGCACCACACAAATAAAAGAGTGGTACAACTGCTTCAAAGATGGTCGCACATCAGTGGAAAGTGAAGCACGTTCTGGTAGGCCCTCAACATCCCGAAATGAGATCATCATTGACCAAGTGAAGACCCTGCTGATGCAGGATCGTCAAATCACGATCAGAGAACTTGCAGACGAGGCGGGCGTCAGCATTGGATCCATTCATTCCATTGTGACTGAGGATGTGGGCTTAAGGAGAATTTCAGCGAAGTTCGTGCCAAAGCTGCTAACGATCGAGCAGAAGCAACTCCGTTTGGAGATCACACAGGACATGCTGGAGATTGTGAACAGCGATCCCAACTTCAACACAGTGATCACTGGCGATGAGACCACAGTGATCCGTCATTTTGTCAAAAACGAAAATCCGACGGCGCTCACTTACACTTCCTCATGCATCGGCGGTTTGTCGGCGACTGACAGCTTCTGCAGGCGGGGAAATATTCACACATACGGATTAGGATCGCCTACATACGTGCACCAAACCACGCCTCCCTTGCTTCATTTGTTTACACACGAAAAATTAAGGTTGGATACTTTTTGAACACACCTCGTATACATTTATATACATATACATTCATATATATATATATATATATATATATATATATATATATATATATATATATATATATACATATATATATATATATACATACTGTATATATAGAAAATAAAAATATATATTCAAAATAATCATCATAATAAAAATAAATCTATTCCGAACCACTCACTCTCTTACTGATAACAAGGACAAATGTGTCCAAGAGCAGCGTCCTAAAGGTTTTGTCAGCTAAAAAAAAAAAAAAATTAACATTTTTTAAAAAAACAACAACTTCCAATATTTCGTCAGGTCAGGTCAGGTATGGGAGCATGTGCCAGAACAGCGCGTCGCTGCGTCCACTTTCCGCCGGTACTCCAGGGGCCTCCGTCTGGCCATCCCCCAGGCAGATGCCAGGCCCATCCCCATCTCCTTGAGATGGTGGTCAACCTGCTGCAACCATGAGGCACGTGGTCGGCCCACTGGCCTCCTCCACTCATGAGACTCCCTCGCTGAGAGAATCTGGTGAGCAGGATCAGCGTCAGGAAAACGAGCCACATGTCCATACAGCCGCAGCTGACGCTCACGGACTATGCAGGTAACAAATCTCATCCGAGTCTCTCTCAGCAACCGCTCGTTGGACACAAAATCCGACCAGCGATAGCCAAGGATTCTCCGAAGAGACCTGGTACCAAAGGAATTAAGTCTCCGTCTCAGATCCTTGGTCAAAGTCCAAGTCTCGCACCCATAGAGCAAGACTGGAAGTACCAAGGACCTGAAGACTCGGACTTTCGTCCTCCCGCACAGGTACCGGCAGCGCCACACCCCATGATCCAGTGAATCCATGACTCCCCAGGCCCGACCCAGACGTCTATTGACCTCCGGCTCACAACCTGCGGAGACATGAATATCACTGCCAAGGTAAGTGAATCTATCCACGACCTCAACATCCTCACCACAAACAGACACAGACAGGACAGCAGCATCCAAGATGTCACCGAAAGCCTGGATCTTTGTTTTGACCCAAGAAATCCGTAATCCCAACGGCTCCGACTCCTCATTCAGCACCTCGAGGGCCCCCAAGAGGATGTCTAAAGTCTCCGCAAAGATGACTGCATCATCTGCAAAATCAAGGTCCGAGATCTTGACATTGCCAAACGATGCACCGCAACTTGATCTCTCCGACATCCTCCCAAAAATCCAGTCCATACAAGTGCTGAAAAGTGTGGGGGCAAGTACACATCCCTGACGAACTCCAGTAACAACTGGAAATAAGTCAGAGGCGGTACCACCACACTTCACAGCACTCTCAGTACCAGAGTAGAGTTCAGACATCAGATCGATCAGTTTCGGTGGCACCCCACGAAGACCAAGAATCCTCCAGAGGACATCCCGATTCACTGAATCGAACGCTTTACAGAGATCAACATAGGCTGCAAGCAGCCCCTGCCGAAACTCTCGTCTGCGTTCAGTGAGGACACGAAGAGCAAGGATACGGTCAATCGTTGACCTCTTTGGTGTAAAGCCTGACTGCTCTGGACGCTGGTGCTCAAGCAGATGGTGGCGAACCCTATCAAGAATTATCCGAGCAAAGACCTTGCCCGGCACTGAGAGCAGCGTCACCCCTCGGTAGTTGTTGCAGTCTTGGCGATCACCCTTCCCTTTCCAGAGAGGGACAACAAGGCCCCTCTTCCAGTCAGTTGGGATGATGCCTGTGTTCCAGGCAGAGCACAAAACTGCATGCAACGACGCGAGTGCAGCATTTCCACCAGCCTTGAGAAGTTCAGCATGGATGCCACAGATCCCTGGAGCTTTGCCCCGTTTCAACTGGTTCACCGCAGCCCGTGTTTCCACAAGCGATGGTGGACCACAGTTGATTCGAGGGTCAGCAACAGGGATTGTAACACCCTTGACGTCCAACTCGACAGCTGGGGGATCAGCCTGGTACAACCGCTCAAAGTAACCGGCCCAGCGGGCCTTCACTTCAGACTCCTCTGTCAAGAGCCTACCACTCTCTGCTCGAACTGCAGTGCTCCGAGGGATGGGCTTGGATGAACGTAATGCGCGAATTCCCCTGTAAGCGGGACGAGAATCACCTGTCCACAGGTGATGCTCTACCCCCTCACAGATTCCTCGCACATAGGCCTCCTTGTCCACCCTCAGTGCACGTACAGTTTTACGCCTCAGCTCCCTGAACAGCTCAGCTCTGCCATTCAGCCTGGCCCTGCGACTCTGGTCAATGGTATCCAGTGTCCCTTGAGACAAAATTCTTCTTTGCCCTGCGGTGAACTCCAAGGCATCCACCGGCAACATCAAGGACGGTGGTCTTGAAGGTGCTCCACAACTCTTCAGGACCCCCCAAAGCACCCAGACCCCCCAAGTGTCCACTCAGCCTGTTCGCAAACTCCTCAGCTACTCTCTCATCCCTGAGCTTGGCAACATCCAGCCTAGGCTGGGATGGTACCATTCTCCAGGATTTAAGGTGCAGCTTTAGAGTTGCTACAACAAGCCTGTGGTCAGTATTGAGGAACTGAGCACTCCGGTAGACCCTGCAGTTCTGGATCATCCTCCAACGACCGTCAATGAGGACATGGTCAATCTCCTTTGCCACACCGCCAGCGTTGGAATACCAAGTCCAGCGATGAGCTTGCGGGCGCTGAAACCATGAACCAGCCACCCTAAGTCCATGACTTCTTGCAAAGTCAAGGAACTTAGTGCTATTCTGGTTCATAGTTCCTGACCCATGGGGACCAACACACACCTCATAACCATTCCTATCAGTTCCAGTCGATGCATTGAAATCCCCCAAGACTAGAAGTGTATCTCGTCTGGGGCACTGATCAACCACAGACTCGAGTGTGGCGTAGAATGCATCCTTCACGGTGAGATCACTCGCCTCAGTCGGAGCATAAATAGAGACCAGGGAAATGACACCTAAGGAGTGACGAATCCTTAATCTCATAATACGCTCGTTGACCGGTGTTACCTCAATTATCATTGGGGTCAGCTTATTGGACACAGCTACAGCAACTCCTTGGGTATGGTAACCATCAGAGCGACCAGACCAATAGTAGGTGTAACCACCCACCATTATCTCGCCGCAATCCGGTCTCCGAACCTCAGAGAGAGCTGCAATCCCGATGTCCAAACGCTTGAGCTCAGATGATAACAGAGACAGGTGATCATCCTCTCTTAGGGATAGGACATTCCAGGCACCCACCCGAAGGGACCGCCTCAGGTTAACCCAAGGAGACCGCCGTCTGGTGGACGACACCTCAGCACCACTCCGACACACTCTCCCGCAATCTGACCCAGGGATGTTACCCCGTGGTTTCCCTCCTATCAAAGATTGGGGGTGCCGAAGGCTTTGCCCCAATCCCATCATCCGGTGAGCTGCCCTGCGAAGGGAAGCTGCACAGGAGGTACTCCCACGGAGTGGGTTTTCAGATTTTTTTGCGTTTTTGCGTTTTGCGGAATGAAGCGTTTTACGGTGGCTGGAGTGCAAATCCTGCCATCAACCTCCTAATAAGAAGTAACCCAACTGCAGGAGGACGTCCGCAGACACAGTTGGGCACTAGATATGGATGGCCGTTGGCTCACAAGGAGCTCCTCCGCCCTTTGAGGCCTTGATTTCGTCACGTGCCTTGATTAAGCCAATAGCGAAACCCGTCATAATGTATTTACGATATATCGTGTATTTACGAAATAAATAATGTATTTACGAAATTACAATACGATAAATGGAATAATCTTTAAATAGTAACATGAACTTTTCGAAACTTTAAAGCAAATGTCCAAATATATTTAAAAGTTCATGATAGATGCTCTCAAAAGGCTCCGTCTATGTGAGGATGTGTACATGTGCTCAGTATTTAAGGAGATCCGGATCTTGTATATACAAGAGCCGAGTCCTAGAGATTAAGGTTTTGTCTTCACAAGAAGAACAAGAACAAGAACAAGAAGAAGAACAAGAACAAGAAGAACAACGCCGAGCTCTCTATGAGCAGCGTTTACTACGCGAGACGCTGCTAAAAATGTTTGGTATCTTCTACATATGCTAGAAAGCTGAAATTTTGCATACTGATGCAACTTGAAATGGTTTGAGGGAAGAAGGATAGCACCTGAAACCTGTATCCTATCCAGGTTCCTCCTGATGACTCAATCTTTGCCTATTCTGGTTCCTTCTGATGACTCCAATGCTCTATCTGGTTTTTATTTGATTACCTTGGCCAGATTCCACACACCATTTTGCCATTGTCATTTCCTTTTCATGGGACCAGAGGTTGGGCACTATCATGGTCGTGGTTCTTTTGCTTTGATTGCAATTTGACTCGTAAAGATCCCATCCTCACTGACGGATTATTCCATCAGAATTACGGACGGGATAAAAACCCCCTTTTTTTGATGTCGATGGCGTATTATATTTAGCTCATCCCCCATGTAACAGGAGGTGGGATTTTGCAATCACTCGCACACATTTGCTTGTGTCCAGTCCATAACCTTTTAACTATTTGAGCTTTTGTCATCCAATTTAAATCAACCTTTATGTGAATCTCTCTATCGAGTGCAGCCTGTGGCTGCTGGTTGCATCATTAGTTGGGACGCAGCTATGCCGCTGATGCAGTGCCCCCTTTACCAGTAAACTGGTACTCATTTTGCCGACCTCGGAAGGATGACGGGCTGAGTGAACCTTCTGCTGTATGTTAATTCAGTGGCCAACGGGGCTTGAACTCAGGACCCTAGGATCCCAAGCCACCACCCGAACCACAAAGCCAACACCAGGCTTTTTATGTGAATAGAATGTGCAGAATATCCATTTATCACAATGGCAACAGCACCATATTGTTGGACAAGCAGTACCACTGTTGGCTTCCCCAATGTTTGGTCACCGTGTACCATGGGTTCATTTACCCAATTGAAGTCTCATTTCTTTCTTACTTGAGATGATGAAATATTGTTGCGGTTTTGGGAACCGCATGCCTCCAAGGCAATGGCATCCAATATACAGTGGTCCCCAGACAGTTATTTCATTAATATACGTTCAGATAGTCCCTTCCTACTTGTCGAATGGGTCAAACGAGACAGTGTGTTGTGTGAATCTCATAGCTTAGGTCTGATTATATCTCTGAACTCATTCCTATTCTTTTTCTCTATTCCTGAAGTAAATCCAAGCAATGGGTCCTCGCGAGGACCAGCGGGCGCTGCGCCCGGACACCCATCTGTAAAAACCGTGGCCGCGTGCCCTTCACCGTGAGAAGGGTCCTCGCGAAGGCTAGCCATGGGAAAACAACACACCAAGGTGCTCACAACTTGCAGTATGCATGCGGCACACTCTTTTCAACCGATTTGTGAGTCAAAAATTATATCTATCTTCTTCTTCAATCCGAATCTCCATCTCATCATTCTATCTGTCCTCTTTTCAATCCAAATCTCCATTTAATACCTATATATATCCTCTTTTCAATCAAAAATTATATCCCATCTTTTCCATCTAAAAACATCTAAAAATTACATCTAAAATTTATATCCCATCTTTTCCTTCGGTTCATGACACAGATCAGGGACGGCACCGTGCACACCACCGCTTTTGATAAGTGACCGCATGCTCAATGGCGGCGGACCCAAGCGCATTCCCAGAGCAATTTATTATCGCACACACAGCAGGGCATGGATGGCACACATCTTGTTTGGGTCTGCGCATGTGTTTGCCATAGCATCTTACCGTCGGTCTTCGCTGACCACCACGGCCGCGGGTCTCTCTCGCGCACAGCAAACGTCCTCTCCCCTCTCTGCCCGGTAATGCTGCAGCCAGGCAGAGGCTCGCTGTACGGCTCGGGCCGCATGGCTTACAGACATGCAGCGCATTGATCGGCGATGACCGCCGGTCGCCGTGGATGACCCAGGAGCTCGGTGCAGGGCGATTTGTGTCACGATGCTCGGAGCGAGACGATTCTGCAGCTTGGAACCATCTGGCTGGATGTAAAGTGGAGCCGCTTCCGGCCATCACGGCTGGGCCGTGTGCTGGCCTGGGCCCAACCAGAGCACCCGATTCGGATTACGGCACATCACTTCGGGTCGTCGACCCCGCCCCACATTACAAGATCTATAAAAGGACGGGTCGCGGGGCTGTCGGTCGTGGTCTTTCCTGCTCAGCGTTCCTAGTCTGCTGATTCCGCCTTCATCAACAACTCGCCTGCTGACTCCGCCTTCTTCACCGCCTTGCCGCTGACTCAACTCATCCACCCACCCACCTGATCCTGTCTGCCAATACGCCCACTCATTTTGACTCCACCTCTCTCCACCCACTGGCTTCTGACTCCGCCCAGAGTCCTTCCTTCACGCTTGTCGGTCGTGCCACATTCTCTGGATTGACGCTTAGCTGCTCAAAGTGCCACGAAGTGGGAGACGACGGTGCCAGCTCTCAGGGAGGTATCGCCCAGTGGAGCATCCCCCCACAAAACGTACTGGTGGCGTGGTCGGGCAATCATGCAAGGTATTGAGAGACAGTTAGCCTCATCTCCTCTTTTTCTCTTCATTAACTCCTCTTCATCGGGGTGTGTATATATGTGTGTGTGTGTGTACGTGTGTGCATGTCATGGCGCCTGTCTTCGTTTAAAGGTCCCCTGACATGCAAAAGTACTGAAATTTCATTTATATATGTCTAAGAGGAGTTTTTCATCGTGATTTCAGATCTGACAATGTTTTTTCACAATACTCATTCTGTAAAATGTAAAATTAAAAAACAAACCTCTTCGGGAATGCCACTAAAACTTTTCCTGAGAGTGGCGTAACCCACGACGTCAACTACAGGATGACAAAGGCTGCACGTTAATTACTCAGGTTGGTGGTCTACGTGATTCTATTGGCTTGATGTGTGTTTCCACATTTGATTGGTCGACTCAATCGCTTCGTTCATTTCTGCTTTAAAAAAAAGTCAAACATTTGGTTTTGAATAATGGATGACATGGACTTTCACTTGTCTGGTAACGACAGTGAGTGTGAGAGAAATGAAGGATTTTGGTCTGAATCACATGGAGAATTGTCGGATAACATAGTCGCGGGAGGTGAAGTTCAGGCAGCTGGAAATGAAGTACGGCCTTACCAGTTCGAGCCCGAAGCAGGACAAGCAGAGAAAAATGGCGATGAAATTCCCGGAGTTCATGATGATCGGGAGGACATCGAAGGAAGACTCAGAAATAACAACTGGTAAGACTAAATCCTATTCGTAATTCAATAATGTAAATTCGACTTGCATACTGCTCGATATCAGAAATATTTTAGTGAGGTGACGTGAACAGCGCAGCGGACATGTTGCACCGCGGCAAATTAATCACAAACAAGGCCGGCGCATGTCATCGGCCGTATCTCTACGCACATAAAACGAAGCAATCTCGCTGTCCGGATACGATGAAAACTTGTGTGCAGAACACACCTTGTGACACAATTGTCTCAAGTAGTCCGATAAATCTGATGTTCTGTTGCATTTTTATTTATTTTATTCCTACTGTCATCATGTAGCACCAGTAGAAAACAATGAAAAAAAGAGAATAATAAATAAAAGCTACAGCACGTCAGATTTATCGGCCGAGTCGGACGGACAACGGATTTATCGGCCAAGTCGGACTGACGACGGATTTATCAGCCTTGTCGGACGGACGACGGATTTATCGGACTAGTCGGACGGACGACGGATTTATAGGACTAGTCTAGACCAGTGTTTCTCAACCGGGGTTCCCCGGAACCCTAGGGTTCCGCAAGAGGTCGCTAGGGGTTCCACGAGAAACAGTAATAAATAGGCTTACGTATTTTTGAGTAGTTTCTGTTTGATTTAATATTCGTAATTTTACTTTACACGTACGGCATATTGTTGGAAACTCCTTGGTTATTATAATAGAGGCTTCAACCTCTTATATTATTTCCAATTATAACAACCATAGGGAATGTATTTAACGATGTCGATATGGCACCAGTGTGAAACCGCCCTCACTGGTTAGTGGACGTCCTGTACGCGGCGGATTCGTGTATCATTGAGTGACTGACTCAAGTACGGGACGCATGCACGGTGTCCATCTATCTTCTCTGTGCTTCCTAGCGCGAAGTCTCTCTCTCTCAAGGTTAGTTCTTCTGTTTTCCTTTATTGCTTCAGCTTTATTTGTTTAAGTTTTGTTTATCAAGTTACATGAGGTGTGTTTTTTTTTTTTTAAGTTTTTTTTTTTGTGAATTAAAACCTCGGTGTGAGGTCTCATAAACGAGCAGTATGTGTTTTTTTCATTGCCAATAAATTTGATAAAAAGGGAGTCATTTTTTTCCTTAAACCAGGTATCCGAAAAAAAATATGTTATATTTAACACGTGAACTACGATAAAAATATAAAAGAGCTAGATATTAATAATGGTATATAATATTTTTTTTATGCAGGGGTTCCCAAAGACATGAAAACTATTTCAAGGGTTCCACAAGGGTAAAAAGGTTGAGAAACGCTGGTTTAGACTCTAGAGATCTCGAGTCAATCCACTCTGTGCGAGTTTCTGTATGTGACATCAACGCTGTGATTCGCTGCTCAACTTTTTTTAGGGGTGGGGCATAGCAAGTTGTGAAAAGCACAATAAATGATCGAAATATTGCTCTAATTATCCCATTTTTGATTTTAAAAAAAAAACATGGGTGATTTCTTCACGAGGGAGGTCAAGTTAATATATAAATAATCAGAAAGTTTTGCATTTCAGGGGACCTTTAAGTTAAGAGTGGACAAGAATTATATCAGGATAAGTCTGCTCTGTGTCTGCTTTTGTAAGTTGCTTGTATTATTGTCAGGTCAGGTCAGGTATGGGAGCATGTGCCAGAACAGTGCGTTACTGCGTCCACTTTCCGCCGGTACTCCAGGGGCCTCCGTCTAGCCTTCCCCCAGGCAGATGCCAGGCCCATCCCCATCTCCTTGAGATGATGGTCAACCTGCCGCAACCACGAGGCACGTGGTCGGCCCACTGGTCTCCTCCACTCATGAGACTCCCTCGCTGAGAGAATCTGGTGAGCAGGATCAGCATCAGGAAAACGAGCCACATGTCCATACAGCCGCAACTGATGCTCACGGACTATGCAGGTAACAAATCTCATCCGAGTCTCTCTCAGTAACCGCTCGTTGGACACAAAATCCGACCAGCGATAGCCAAGGATTCTCCGAAGAGACCTCGTACCAAAGGAATTAAGTCTCCATCTCAGATCCTTGGTCAGAGTCCACGTCTCGCATCCATAGAGCAAGACTGGAAGTACCAAGGACCTGAAGACTCGGACTTTTGTCCTCAACAAAACTTTTGTCCTCTCCACGACCTCAACATCCTCACCACAAACAGACACAGACAGGACAGCAGCATCCAAGATGTCATTGAAAGCCTGGATCTGAGTTTTGACCCAAGAAACCCATAATCCCAGCGGCTCTGACTCCTCATTCAGCACCTTGAGGGCCCGCAAAAGGATATCTAAAGTCTCCGCAAAGATGACTGCATCATCTGCAAAATCAAGGTCCGAGATCTTGACATTCCGAAACGATGCACCGCAGCTTGATATCTCCGACATCCTCCCTAAAATCCAGTCCATACAAGTGCTGAAAAGTGTGGGGGCCAGTACACACCCCTGACGAACTCCAGTAACAACTGGAAATAAGTCAGAGATGGTACCACCACACTTCACAGCACTCTCAGTACCAGAGTAGAGTTCAGACATCAGATCGATCAGTTTTGGTGGCACCCCACGAAGACCAAGAATCCTCCAGAGGACATCCCGATTCACTGAATCGAACGCTTTACAGAGATCAACATAGGCTGCAAGCAGCCCCTGCCGAAACTCGTCTGCGTTCAGTGAGGACACGAACAGCAAGGATACGGTCAATCGTTGACCTCTTTGGTGTAAAGCCTGACTGCTCTGGACGCTGGTGCTCAAGCAGATGGTGGCGAACCCTATCAAGAATTATCCGAGCAAAGACCTTGCCCGGCACTGAGAGCAGCGTCACCCCTCGGTAGTTGTTGCAGTCTTGGCGATCACCCTTCCCTTTCCAGAGAGGAACAACAAGGCCCCTCTTCCAATCAGTTGGGATGTTGCCTGTGTTCCAGGCAGAGCACAAAACTGCATGCAACGACACGAGTGAAGCATTTCCACCAGCCTTGAGAAGTTCAGCATGGATGCCACAGATCCCTGGAGCTTTGCCCCGTTTCAACTGGTTCACCACAGCCCGTGTTTCCACAAGCGAAGGTGGACCATAGTTGATTCGAGGGTCAGCAACAGGGATTGTAACACCCTTGACGTCCAACTCGACAGCTGGGGGATCAGCCTGGTACAACCGCTCAAAGTAACCGTCCCAGCGGGCCTTCACTTCAGACTCCTCTGTCAAGAGCCTACCACTCTCTGCTCTAATGCAGTGCTCCAAGGGATGGGCTTGGATGAACACAATGCGCGAATTCCCCTGTAAGCGGGACGGAAATCACCTGTCCACAGGTGATGCTCTACCGCCTCACAGATTCCTTGCATGTCGGCCTCCTTCTCCACCCTTGGTGCACGTACAGTTTTACGCCTCAGCTCCCTGAACAGCTCAGCTCTGCCATTCAGCCTGGCCCTGCGACTCTGGTCAATGGTATCCAGTGTCCCTTGAGACACAAAATTCTTCTTTGCCCTGTGGTGAGTTCCAAGACATCCACCGGCAACATCAAGGACGGTGGTCTTGAAGGCACTCCACAACTCTTCAGGACCCCCCAAAGCACCCAGACCCCCCCAAGTGTCCACTCAGCCTGTTCGCAAACTCCTCAGCTACTCTCTCATGCCTGAGCTTGCCAACATCCAGCCTAGGCTGGGATGGTACCATTCTCCAGGATTTAAGGTGCAGCTTTAGAGTTGCTACAACAAGCCTGTGGTCAGTATTGAGGAACTGAGCACTCCGGTAGACCCTGCAGTTCTGGATCATCCACCAACGACCGTCAATGAGGACATGGTCAATCTCCTTTGCCACACCACCAGCGTTGGAATACCAAGTCCAGCGATGAGCTTGTGGATGCTGAAACCATGAACCAGCCACCCTAAGTCCATGACTTCTTGCAAAGTCAAGGAACTTAGTGCTATTCTGGTTCATAGTTCCTGACCCATGGGGACCAACACACACCTCATAACCATCCCTATCAGTTCTAGTCGATGCATTGAAATCCCCCAAGACTCGAAGTGTATCTCATCTGGGGCACTGATCAACCACAGACTCGAGCGTTGCGTAGCATGCATCCTTCACGGTGAGATCACTCGCCTCAGTCGGAGCATAAACAGAGACCAGGAAAATGACACCTAAGGAGTGACGAATCCTTGATATCATAATACGCTCGTTGACCGGTGTTACCTCAATTATCATTTGGGTCAACTTATTGGACACAGCTACAGCAACTCCTTGGGTATGGTAACCATCAGAGCGACCAGACCAATAGTGTAACCACCCACCATTATCTCTCCGCAATCCGGTCTCCGAACCTCAGAGAGAGCTGCAATCCCGATGTTCAAACGCTTGAGCTCAGATGATAACAGACAGGTGATCATCCTCTCTTAGGGATAAGACATTCCAGGCACCCACCCAAAGGGACTGCCTCAGGTTAACCCAAGGAGACCGCCGTCTGGTGGACGACACCTCAGCACCACTCCGACACACTCTCCCACCATCTGACCCAGGGATGTTACCCCGTGGTTTCCCTCCTATCATCAAAGATTGGGGGTCCCGAAGGCTTTGCCCCAATCCCGTCATCCGGTAATCTGCCCTGCGAAGGGAAGCTGCGCAGGAGGTACTCCCACGGAGTGGGTTTTCAGATTTTTTTTGCGTTTTTGTGTTTTGCGGAATGAAGGGTTTTACGGTGGCCGGAGTGCAAATCCTGCCACCAACCTCCTAACAAAAAAGTAACCCAACTGCAGGAGGACGTCCGCAGACACAGTTGGGCACTAGATATGGATGGCCGTTGGCTCACAAGGAGCTCCTCCGCCCTTTGATTGTCTATTATTGTCGCACCACACTTTTCTTCCTATACCCTGCTTACATGCAACAATAAGCTACATTCACTGTGCCACATATTATTGCTCGCCTGCCTGTTAATAAATCCTTTGTAGAAATGTTCCCAGCTCATTTTTGTCTTTTCTTTCATTGATCCAGCATGGTCCATATCCTAAACCAGCCGGGACTTTATTCCCAAAGATTCATTCCTTTTCGCCGGTCCGTCCTTGGCGGTGTCGCTCAGCTGCATCTGATCCGGTAAAGTGATCCGGTTCGGACAAGGCATGCCGAGGGCGTGTCCCCCGGTAAGTAGATCACGTGATTATTTTTTCGGTAACCGGATAAACTAGACGAGACGGAGGACTCGAAGTCACGTGGTTGAGTTATTGGCGTTCACAGTCGGTTAGCGACCCGTCGCGTCACGGAATTATCCATGTGCGACGAACTGCAATTCCGAGAGTCTGATGGGAACCCGAGATAGCTTTCCTCCCCTGGTGGTCTTCTCACCCGACCCCCAGCCTGCAACAATATATCTTGGTGTGAGAAAGCATTAATCACCAAAATGAGAAATTAATGACATAGATACACACACCATAACAAAGCCATAATGGTCATAAGACATCAAGTCATTTCCAATGATTATGTCGGAGAAGACATGGTGATGTACCTAGTGTGCAGTACAACTTTCGAAGCTTTGGAAGCTTACAACCAATTTGTCAGTGGCTGAGTACAGAATATGTTGGCCTGCAACTTACAAGAATCTTCATTGAGCATCTTTACTTGTCGAGCAAGTTGGTTTTTATCATCGGTATTCACCAAAAATTAATCTATGATTCACTGTTCTAACTTACAAGAATCTGTTGTAAAAGAAGGTACTTGTACTCATGCCTCCACGTCATGGTGTTTGTTTGACCCCGTTGGACTTCGGCCAAAACGGGGGCTTATGGATTTGGTCTCCATTTTTGTGTGCACATGCGTCCGCAACCATATCTCAGACATATATGGACCGATTTTATTCGTACTTGGAACAAAGACAACATATCATGGTATACATATGCACATCATGTTGTTTCACGATGATCAAAGATGGCTGACTGGCGCCCATTTTAGTTGGAAAACAAAACCGGTGTCAAACACGTCCTCAACCATTTCTCGGACATGCACTTACCTATTTTATTCAAACTTAGCACACACACAATGAATAATGGCTTACATGTGACTGTCATTTTTTTTTTCGAGATCAGATCCAAAATGGCCAACTGGCAGCCATTTTGTAACTTTAATTTGTCGCAAACCATTTCTCAGACATGCAATGTCCGATTCTATTCAAACTTGGCACAAGCACAGTACATGATGGCTACACACCCACCTCACTTTATTTTGTGATCAAATCAAAGATGGCCGACTGGTGGCCATTTTAGTTGTAAAAAAAAAAAACCCGGTATCAAACACGTCCTCAACCATTTTTCAGTCATGCATTTACCGATCTTGTTCCAACTTGGCACAAAGATACTGAATGATGGCTTACAGATGCATGTCTTTTTTTTTGAGATCAGATCCAAGATGGCTGACTGGCAGACATTTTAGTTGTAAAAACCCCGATGTTGAACATGTCCTCAAACATTTCTCGGACATGCATTTACCGACGTTGTTCAAACTTGGCACACACATAATGAATAAAGGCGCACATACGGTGTGACCACTCCTCATTTTCATAAATGCCAAGGTGAGCCAATGAAAACAGCCAAGAATTCACAAGGTTTCGGAAAAGCGATGATAATAGAAAACCTATACGCCAAGAAAACCTAAAGAAAACCAAGGCATCAAGGTGAACAACGAATAGCCAAGATCTTGTGAAAAAGCCAAGGAGTGGTCACACTGAGCACATATGCACATCATTCTTTTTCGACATCAGATCCAAGATGGCCGACTGGCAGTCATTTTGTTACTTAAATGTGGTCCCCAAACATTTCTCACGCATGCATGGTCCAATTTAGTTCAAACTTGGCACAAGCACAGTACATGATTATACACGTGCACCTCACTTTATTTTGCGATCTGATCAAAGATGGCCGACTGATAGACTCGCGGCCATTTTAGTTGTACATAAATACGAGCGAGCCCTTTAATTCCTACACCATAATTACTAAAACAATGGGGGCTATGACATTTTATGTCTATTTTACTTGTTTATCCTCTTTTATGCATCATACGACGATATTTAGTGTACTTCTAAAAATGACAACATGGAAGTATCTGTATGGCAACGCATGGAAATTCTTTTGACACGATCTCTCCCCAATAACCACCAATACATTTCAAAACATAAAAGACCGATGAAAAGTCTGCAGAAGTTTGATGAGCAAGATTAAATTATTACCTCCACCACTCAAGCTGGAAGGAGATTATGTTTTCACCCCATTTGTCTGTCTTTTTGTTTGTTTGCATGTCAATCACCTACAGGCCACAATGTTAAACTGATCTTCACAAAACTTCACAAAATGGTGGAGTTGGTCATGAGCAAGAAACCTATTGAGGTCAAAATGTCAAAAGGTCAACAACTCAGCCGAATTTCTAAAATCATCATTTTTCATCTGATTGACTTGAAATTTGAAAACTATTTGCATATCAAGTCACTCAATTCAACCACCAATTATTTTTGTGGTCAAATTTGTTTTTCGTGATATCACAGCGAACATGTTCTGCACGTCATCTTTCTTGTTTGTCCATCTGTTGGTCTGTTTGTGTGCAGGATATCTCAAAAAGACGTGGGCGGGTTTGGATGAAATTTGGTGGACATGTTGGGTGGGTGAAAAGGACAAACTGATTCGATTTTGGTGAAGATCCGGATCCAGATTCAGATACGATAATTTATTTATAAAGCGATTCTTCACCATTGAGAGAGGGGCCAAAAACGATATATGGTATGTAGCACGATATTTCACAAATGTATTAGACTGATATGTTCTACTGGATGAGGAAATGTTCTACTGGGTGGAGGTATGCGCTCTCCCAAGTGGCCTTCTCGTTGCTTTTGTGATGGGTTTTATATGATCTCTTGGTGCATGTTGCCGAATCAAACCTAAAATTAAGTGAAGATCTGAACTTCAGCCACATTTTGTTTTCTCTAAAATTTACAATTCTTGTTTTCAAATATAATTTCAGGTCAAGCACTCTCAGAGGCTAATCAAAATAAATTCCAATTACTGCACCGTAGTCCCAAGAAGGAAGCCAGACGTAACAATACTTGCGTACACAATCTCTCTCACACGATATGATGTACTGGTAAGTACTTACAAAAGCTATTTTATTTGAAGTTATAACCTTAACTTATCAGCAATTTACTGATTTTCCAACTGTCCGGATCATCAGCTGGGCACCGTTTTTCATTGAGGTTTCGATACTTTCAGCCCAGAACCGCTCCAAACAGTGGATCCACAACCTCAGTCACAGGTCCACATCAGTAGATAACTCAACATCAATGGACCTACAACCTCAAAGTTGTGTCCACACAGTCAGTCAACACAGCAATGCAATATCTTTATTCAAACTTATTTAATTATTACTTTTATTTAAAGTATTACTACATATGAATAACTTTAATCATACACCACTTTATATGATAATATATTGTTTCGGATTTGGAAGCCTCTTGCACACAGACAGTCAGCAGTCCCAAAGTTTAGTTATTTCGTAAAGGATATGTGTATAGTTACAATCCATCCCCTGTGTCTAACGGGAATTTCATGTGTGTGCTGCGAGTTATTTTGTAGTTAGTTTTTTTTTTTTATTCCCCAATAACAACATCCTGCTTCGTTCCGCCACCCAACCAAACCTTCGCGCACCGACTCCATTATCCACGTGTTATTGGCTGAAGGCATGGGCGGAGCCTCCATCGCCTCAGATCGAGGCTCCGCTCCGAAGAAGGGCAGGGAGTGTTTCCTCCAGCCAATGGACGAAGAGCGAGCAAAGCCGAGGCGCTCCAGCCAATGGGAAGCCAGAAGGCCAGAAACAACTACAGAGCCTCTTCGGGGGGTGGGCCACCGACACGCCACCCATCCAATGGGAGGCAGAGTTACCTCAGGACGGATCCCTCCCACCTCGCAGGAGGGGTTGTATAATTGTCGGTGTGATCCGTCTGGGTCGTCTCGTCTGGTCTGCTGGCCATCTTCCGTCTGTGTGCTGGTTGGCGTCTGCCGCTTCGTCTTGGTTCCTTGGCGCTTGGTTGTCCGTGTGGGTTCGAGTCCCACTGTGGTGGTTGGAGCGTCCGATCTTCCCAAGCCCTTCCACAAGAATCCCGAGCTCCACAAGGGCAGGTCGGCAAGCCGTGCGAACGCGGCCAGGTACCAGCAGAACCCTGACCCTCCAGTTCACCTACCCTCCCGGGCTGGAGGTCCGAAAAAAGGCCGGCCGGCCCCATTTCTTTTTGGTGTGTGTGTGTGTGTGTGTGTGTGTGTGTGTGTGTGTGTGTGTGTGTGTGTGTGTGTGTGTGTGTGTGTGTGTGTGTGTGTGTGTGTGTGTGTGTGTGTGTGTATGTCTGTGATGGCACCGTCCTACAAGTAGAAATTGTATAAGTGTTGATTGCTCATTGTACATTGCATTTCATTTGGAATAAGTCTGCACTGTGTCTTATTATTGTAAATAAATATGTTAAATGTTCCAGTTCGTTGCCTGTCGTTTCTACTATTGACCCAGCACGTTGCGGGTTTGAGAAATAGTGAGGCCGTCTGTGCCGTAAATTGTTCATTTGGTCTGGCGAGGCTTTGGTAACTTCCGCTCGGTTGCGCCGGATCCGAGTCGGTAACAGCAACTCGGTTCGGACAGAGCCGGCCGAGGGTGTGGCTTCCCCGGGAGTTAGATGGCGTGAGTACTTAGGTAAATTGGAATAGACATGTGGACCCTACCTCACGCCATCAAAATATTGGCGACCACGGTCCTTCAAGCGACCCGTCGACTCTGGAGCTATCAGGGGTGATGACCTTCGATTCCGGGTGTTCGGTGAGAGACAGCCCTACTGCTCCGTCTAGCAGTCGTTCCTCGCCACCCACCCCCGGCCCACAACAATATTAAGCGATAAACACTTTACCTTGAAAACATGTCCATTACACAGTACCTCCATCTAACCAGACTCAAACTGTCATTAATAACCGATTTTAACATGCTGCACTATGTATCTGAGCAACCATCAACAAATTATTTTAATGCTTATTTATAATGTATTTTATAAATAATTAATCCTAACTTAATTATTTATATATATTCTATTTATTACCTCTACCATCGAAGGTGAAGGAGATTATGTTTTCACCCCTTTCTGTCTGTTTGTCTGTGTACAGGATATCTCAAAAGAGTTGTGGACGGATTCGGATGAAACTTGTTGGACAAGTTGGGTGTGTGACAAGGAAGAATTGATTAGATTTTGGTGTCGATCAGGATCCAGATCTGACTACCAGAATTTTTTAAGTGATTCTTCGCCATTGAGAGATAGGGCTCAAAAACGATACAAAGCACGATATCTCAAAAATGCATTGGGCCCAATATGTTCTCCTGGATCAGACATTACAGGGCAGAGATACGAGTTCTACCGTGTCCCTTTTTAGTTATTATATCAAATGTAATGCAATAGAAAGTTGTTTTCATGAAAGCCAACCAAACTTAAATTAAAGGTGACAATGGAGTCCAAAGACATTCTCACAAGACCTGATCAAACAATCAGCCAAATATCCTCTGTTTAACATGATGGAAAAACCTTCTCAGCACGTTCCCCAAAATCATCCCTTATTGAACAAATTCTTGCAACCTAAGTAGCTGAGATGAAAAAGACATTGGACCCATTTTAATTGGTACATTGATACCTGGAAAGGTGTACGAGACTACTGGGAAACTGGAATCATCAACTTTATGATATACACTTGTATTAAATCCATTCTTTTCAACACTAACCAACACATCCAGATATACAGCAACTGTACAATCATTAACACTCCTGTTAGCAATCAGGCTATCTGGATAAATCTTGTGAAGCTGCCTATCAAAAAAAATTAATGTTAACCACATAAATATCATCTATATAATGACATGTATGAGATAATATTTTAGCTAATCCTAATTTTTTCTTTCACAATTCACAGAAAATATTCACAGAATGAAAATTCACAGAAAATAAAAAAAATATGTCCACTAGTAGGGGGCTGCAATTCCCACCCATGGGAGCACCCTTAACATGTTGAAATATTATTCCACAAAAAGACACAAAAGTATTAATTAAAATAAAATTAACAGCATCCTTAAAACTTCTGCTTATCAAAACTATGAAAACTTTAGTATTTATTTTTAGAAAAGAATACTCCATCAAACCTGACACAAAAAATTATTAAAAGACTTAAAAACCTTGTCAATCACTTTGAAGAGTGAATCCCTCACTAGTACTAAATCCAAATTTGTATATAAAGTTGAAAAATCAAAAACTTCAACTGACTTGATGTTGAGACATCTTAATTCTGAGAACTCTAAAGAAGAATTAATGCTCCAGAAAGTGTTAATACCAAAATTCTTCTCAATTGCTGAACAATATTTCCTGAACTGTTCCCTAACAACTTGAAACCTGAGTTAACTATAACCGATAACTGTTTGGTGGAACACTGCCTGGCACCCACTATAAACCTATACTTGTACGGGTTCTTATGACGCTTAGGGATTGAGAAAAGCTGAGGAATAGAAAGATTTACCTCTTTATATTTAATACTGAATTTATTAACTTAAACATCCTGATGCTCAGAGATAATATCTTGGAGCGACTTATGACAAGGAACACAAGTGCTATTTCCTATACTAGTGAAAGTAACCGTATCAATGCCTAACTCTCTTAATAGAATCTCTACATAAAACTTTTTACAAACTACAACAAAATTATTAGCAGCCTTATCCGCTGGAGCAATTATGTAGCCATCATGGAGATACCGAATGTCTTTACGAACACTTGGCTTGTTCAACACTGGTTTAGACCGACTCAGTGAAAGCAAGCCCCGACTACTAAAAAATAAAATAAAACTTAATCCTATATGATCCAGGACTTCTACAACTCTGTTAAACCATGCATTGAAAATGTTTACAGATAACAAAATGTGCACCAAGTTTAAGTTAACAAAATTGGAGGCAGAATCCACAATTGAAGACCTAATGCAGCTCCATGGTTGAGTTACTGGTTCCCTATATTTAGCTCCCATTTTCATCAGATCCCTAATTTCACTATTACTAATTATATTCAAATCCCCAGAAACTACGTGTCCACAAGGACCATATAAAAAAGGGGAAGACGAACATGCACAGTCAGTTTCCAAAATGTCCTTTACTATATCTATACTAAGAGTTTTAAGAAATTAACCATGCGGTAATTGATTAAGGATTGTCCTATGGTCCTAATGAATGTGAAATAAACCTTCAATGGGGTTTGCTCCCTAATTTTATCGGATCATAAACTCTCTACACTGGTAACCCAAAAAATAGAATGAAGCCAAAGCCTATCTACCTGCTTGCTGGAAAAAAAAAATCACAAACTAAGAACTCACGGATACTATCAACTTTGGGAGTAGTCTTCATGTAACTTGTCTGTTTTCGTCAACAACACACATCTTTCGGAATCCTTTTGCATCAGAGCAGGTTTCACATTCGTTAAACCAACATTCACGGTGCGTTTGGTTACATAGAAACATTTGAGGGAGGTCATGTGAATACATTGGTACAGATGGCTGGACCTTATGCAAAGCATTTACAGCGGTCACGAAATTTTCATGATACCGGCACAAGCAAACATTATGTGGTAATTTGCTGCTCAGTAGAATATGCGGAGGATGAAGTTCAGCAAACTTGCTTTTACCAATTTCCGTATCTGGGAATTCCTTCTGGAACAGCGCGTAAACTTCGTTTACGGAGCAAGTGAGGTGCCTGGTTTGGTACTGGACTTTAGTACCATCATCGGCCCTCACAATGACAACATCTTTTCTGCCTGGAGCTTGCCGACTAATATCATCCCTGGCGTAAAATATTATCACCGCCTCAATGGTTTCACTTGGAATGGAGTTTTGGCCCTCTTTCAGCTTTTGTTGCTCAGGATAATTCTCTTGATCTGCTTGGATTGAAGTGTACAGATTTCTTATCACGGCTTTTCTTCGCTTCGGGGTCCTCGGCAGTGAGGAAGTCAATGCCCGTTTTGCCTTACGCATTGCTTTCCCCAAAGCGCTGGCACTGTTGAAGGGTGAAGAATGCACGGTAGGGGAAAAAGTCGCTCGCACCTTCTTCAGAGCTCTGCACTTCACCACCCGTTGCCTCACCTTTTCACGGTTCATTCGCGTCAACTGTGTTTGTTCAGTCGTCGGCAGTTACATTTCTTTTGTTTTCTTCATGTCGCGGTAATTCACATTGTATTCCCTTTGCCGTTTTCTATAATCATCGTATTTTCCATCGGTGCGAAGTTTCTGTCGCCTCTTCTGCTGCCTTTCAGCCGCAGTGAGCGCCATGACAAAATCTGTAATGACGGTAACCAAAAAAAGCAAATCTAGAATTTGTGTGCTGGACTCACTGGACTATGGCTACGGTTAAATAAACACACATTGAGAGGGATGTGCTCACCCCGAGGATAGAAATACAAGGCTATTGTAAAGCATGATCTATTGTAATCCCGTCACTTCCGTGCTGGACACTTGGTAGAGAAACTTAATGATCATGGATACATTGCGAGGTGAATGTCTGAATAAATTGTAAAATATACTTCTACATTATCACATTTATCTATTACTAGTGCATGCCCGTAGATGCGTGGCCGTACGTGCAAACCCCCCCCCCCCCCTCCACAAAAAAACTCAAACCGAGTGCCAGAAACAACAACCACACAAGCCGTTCCTTTGCTTTCACGTGCCCGTACGTGCAAAATATATATATATATATATATATATATATATATATATATATATATATATATATATATATATATATATATATATATATATATATATACATACATTTTAAAACCGCTTGCCAGAAACAACCACACAGGCCGTTCCTTCGCTCTTATAAATGACGACTGGATTGGGGCATTGTGTTTATCTATAAATGCGGACAAGAAATCGAGAAATTATTAGAATACAGTAAGTCATCACTATCCAAAAGTAGTGTGTGCCCGTACGGAATGTTCACATCATTCCACGAATTATCGCTTGCATTGAAGTAACAACTGCTGTGATACTGACACACAGAGTTTATTAAAATCAAGTTTACCTCCCTGTCTTTGCTTGCCATGACATTCGCTGCCATTTACCATTGGCACTCCTACCCCACGGTAACTAAGGCACCGATCGATCCCCATTGTAACCAGCACAGCACGTGACGTCATCGTCGGCCGGCCGTGCACCGGCCTACGCAGCCACGCCCACGCAGCAACGTGTCCTGTGATTGGTAACTAAATGGCGCATCGGCCACGCCTACGCAGCACATGTCCTGTCATTGGTTGGTAAATAAATGGCCATAACTTGGGAATCACTTGTACGATTAATATCAAATCTTGAAAAGGCACATCCTCAGGTCCCCAACAATATAGCTGGCAAGTTTCAATTAGATCGGACCAGTGGTTGTCGGGAAACAGCGGTCAAAGAGACACACACACACACACACACACACACACACACACACACACACACACACACACACACACACACACACACACACACACACACACACACACACACACTTCTGGAATTATAGATAGATAGATAGATGAAATGAGGTCAATGAGATGACAAATGAAGGGGTTGAATGCAGACTGCAGAGCAATGAGTAAGGAAACCCGTCGTTGTGAATCGTTTTTAACCGCCAAATTGAGATATATTTCGTTGGCATGCATGTTGAGTGGAGCTGAATTCCTTAACACTTCCAAAGGCCACACCGTTTTGACAATTGGAAACAAAAAGAAGTTGTGCACTTTTTTTGATAAATTATTTTTGGAACAATTTTTCTTCAATAAATAAATAATAAAAATCGTCTCCATGTGCATTGTACACACCTTTATCTCGTTAGCACCTCTTCATAAACATCGCTGAGGAAACGGCGCTTCTTCTTTGTTTCCTCATCCAGGGCAAGAATACGGAGGCTTTTAATGGCCAATTATTCAATTAGCGCCAACGTATTTTGCCTTTTCGCAAGGAAAAACATGGAGAGGAGAGGAGAGGAGAGGAGAGGAGAGGAGAGGAGAGGAGAGGAGAGGAGAGGAGAGGAGAGGAGAGGAGAGGAGAGGAGAGGAGAGGAGAGGAGAGGAGAGGAGGGGAGGGGAGGGGAGGGGAGGGGAGGGAGGGGAGGGGAGGGAGGGGAGGGGAGGGGAGGGAGGGGAGGGGAGAGGAGGGGAGAGGAGGGGGAGAGGAGAGGAGAGGAGAGGAGAGGAGAGGAGAGGAGAGGAGAGGAGAGGAGAGGAGAGGAGAGGAGAGGAGAGGAGAGGAGAGGAGAGGAGAGGGGAGGGGAGGAGAGGGGAGGAGAGGGGAGGAGAGGAGAGGAAAAACCCGTAATGGCGAACGCGGCTGAGTTTCTCTTCAGCATCGACCACGGCTATGCAGCAACGCTTCCTGTCATTCGTTGATATAAAATGGCTGCAGCAACGGTTCCTGTCATTGGTTGGTAAATAAATGGCCATAACTTGGGAAGCACTTGTCCGATTAATATCAAACCTTGAAAAGGCACATCCTCAGGTCCCCAGCAATATATCTGGCAAGTTTCAATTAGATCGGATGAGCGGTTGTCGAGAAACAGCGGTCACACACACACACACACACACACACACACACACACACACACACACACACACACACACACACACACACACACACACACACACACACACACACACACACACACACACACACACACACACACACACACACCTGGAATTATAGATAGATAAACTGCATATGGTCATCCTTACCTTGACTGATGATGGATGATAGACGATTGTCACTTCAAAAATTTGCGCTTGCAAACAAGCTAGAACACGCCGTGACTTCACACAAAGGTTTCTGGGATATAAAAATTCCTCCGTCGCGCAATCTATTGCTATTTCTTGAAACTAAACCCACCTGATTATCCTGACTCGCGTTACAAAATTTGTGACTCACGCTACACGTGACTCGCGTTACCGATGTTCACATGTCCAGATTACAGCACAGAAGACAATTAGAGGTCTGTTGCTGCTGCCATTTAGTTCAGCACAGGGACTAGTAGGAGAATTCTAATTGGCACTTCCAATACAGCAGAGGTTTTTGTCTAGTAGAAAAAGTTATTAATTTTCGTGACTCGTGTTACATCAACTTCAGACCAGCTGATTTCAGGGGCTATCTGAAAACCTTTAACATCCTGCAATCTTTTCTATAATATGCTTGAGAAACATGCCTAATGAAGTACTGACATCATTCAAAAACTGGTTATGTCTGAAAATGTATAGAAGGAGGTCAATTGAAGATTATAGCTCGAAAAGTAAAAATTGAAACAAATTTTATGGATTATGTTTGAATGATGATTTTTTTTTGTCAACTGGTAGCTGAGATTTGAAAACTTTGTCATTCCCTTTAATTCAACTTATGAAGTCAGAAAAAGTAACATTTAGCTGAAAATACCGAGCTTTAAAAATCTGACTATTTTTCCCCTTCGCGTGGAATTGCCCTACTGGTTCCTCACTCTTCTTCTGATTCCTTGCCACCTTTTCGACCTTGCCTCGGACTTCAGACTTGACGTCTTGTACACATCAAACACTACGTCCACCCTCTCGTACCTGGCACCACAGGATTCCACCTTTGGGATGATGTCTTCTTTAGCATAGTCATCAAATATCTTTGAAGTGCGTGGAGGTAGGGCATTGATAAGTGCTGAGCCATCAATGATGACTGCATCTCTCCTTGGTTCTCTGTCTGGGATGTTCACTTGCGCTTCAATAATTTCAGCCAGCTGTAACTTCTGACATATATGAAGCTTGCCGCTGTCACTGAGAGATGCAGGGTGTGACTGATTCTCATGCTTGAAGAATTCTTGCAAGCACACTGCCTGTTCTGGCATGAGATGAACAGTCGTGAGAACAGCTGACAGTCATCTTTCAGGACTTTCTCCTTAGAACTTCGCCAGCTTGCTCTTGTTTGAAGAAAGAAACAATGTTTTTCTTGATTGGATGATAGAAAGGACATTCACCTTCATTCTGTAGCCCCTCCATGAATGAATGGAACTGCTCTTTGCCCTGCTGGTGATGTGTAGCTACCATTTCGGCTAGAGTTGGATCTGCAATGTTCTTCATGTCTAGTACCAGTAGGTCAGCTGATTCCTCTTTGAATGGGTTGCCCATCTCCTGCATTACTGCAGAGAGTGCTTTCACCTTTTCAAAGAAAGATTTCTGGTCACTCAGTGTCTGCTCATGGTGTCTGCTGTTGTTGGTTGCATCTTTCATACCAGACATGGCCTCGTATCCAGCGACAAGACTACTCACTTCGTGTCCAGCGAACATCCACCTACGAAGTGCTCCGGGTCTTCTGTCAATCCAATTGCTCCTCCGTCACCTTTGATAACTGCATTATTTTGCTCGTGGGCTTGGTCGATTGCCAGGGCAGAGAATTCTCTTCTAGACTTGTGGATAACGAAGTTCCCTTTGTAAAACTCCCTGGCCACATCTGGATGTTGTTACTCAAGCGACATCATATATCGGAGGTGAACTTGGATCCATCACGCATAAGTGACATTGTTATTCGCAAAGAAGGAGGCGCCAGTTATGAAAGTGCTTCACGGTACAGGTTGAAGTCTCCTTCTCTGAATGAGCGGATCAGGGTGAATATGATGAGCTCCATGTCACGCACCAGACTCCAGAACTGGAACTGTGGACTCTCTTGCCTCCATTGTTCAAACCAATCTTCAAAGGTTAGATCTGATCTGTTAGACTCTTCAGAGCGGTAGTCATGGTATGCTTCCTTCATCAGTTTGTACAAGCTGCATGCAGTGATCTGGTGTGCTTGTCTTGTCCTGGTGACACTGGATGCAGACAGGAAAGACTCTGCTGTACCAGATGAGGCCACCTCTGCTTCCACAATGGAACTGGTCCAGCCACTGTCCTGTAATAGTGCTCCTATCGATCTCAGTGCAGCCATTTCTATATGAAGTCCACCAAACATGATAACGAACTTGTCCCTCTCTATATTCGGGCCACTGCCATTGTATTTGTTTTGCCAGAGCATACAACGGTTGGTCAGCAGCAATGACAGGTGTCTGTCCTGGGTCCAGGAAAGCCACTGTATCACAGACCTTCTCCATGACATGCTTGATCGTTGCAACAGAGTAAGCCTAGTCTCTCAACAGAGGCATCAGTGCTGAAATGCTCACTTCAAATGGATGGCTCCTTTTGTGTGTTGCATGGTGGGCTGACCATGTGATGCAGACTGCATCAGCCACATTCTCAGTGAGGAACACTTCCTCCAACCAATAATATTCTTCTTTCAAGTGTGACCAGATTGACTCGGGTGCTGGTTAGGACTGGCTTGCTACTGGAGGAGGATTGGGATTTTTCATAATGTATGCTGGTCGAACATTAGTGAATGCTTCTGAAAGCTCTGGAACTTTCTTCACCTTCATTTCTGATTCCAGTTTGAGCAGCTCACGTTCATCGCCAGCATTTTCAGTGCTTGGATGTTGGAAAATGGACACACTTGTGCCATGGAAGAATGTTTGAGCTGTGGTCGCAGTCGGATTATGATCTATGTTGTCCACTGCTGCAGCTGTGAACAACTGCTTTCTCAAGACTGGGGAACAGATGACTCCATCTTCCACATACCGTGCAACAACTGCTTCTCCTAACTGGGCTGAGACTTCTAAGACTCTGTCGTATGATATGCTGAGCCCATTCTCATGGAGCATGTCAATGAGTTGTCTCTTCATCGTCTTGGCAAACACATACAGGCCAACGTAGACTGCAAAAGGTGTCTCACGGTCCTTGGAATGCCTGTGGACATCCGTTCCTTCCTTGAACTTGGCAAAGCAGTTGTACTGCAGGAGCTGTGATATAGAAAGGTCAGATTTCGATGCTCCATGCTGGAGTTGGGACTTGATGTCTGTGCCATTCGACCATGCATATAAATTGCAGAAGTGATGGTGGTACAGCTTGTTCTAGGTCTGTGTCGTGAAACGTGCTGCTGAAATGCGACTTATGATGGTTGCTAGATGGATCGCTTCACCATACTTGGATGCTTGTGTGAGGATTGAGCCTACATCATTCTCAAAAGCCAGCAGAACATCTCGTCCTTGGCGATGAGCTTGCAGCCTGGGGATGTGAAAAAAGCAGCTGCTCCTTAAGTCGAGTAGGATGAACATCAGGCAATTCAACACAAAGCTTCTCCAGCCTCTGCTTGTAAAGCATGGTCATATCAGCAAGCCTGAAAATGGGTGGATCTGTACGATCACTGGCAGTTTTCATCTCACTAATGTAGGTGATCAGTTCAGAGAAAGCAATTGGATATGCTTTCTTCCAGTGCTCCTGTGCTTTCTCTTGCTCCTGCGCCTTCAGGTAGTCTCGTTCTCGGTTATACAGTGCCACCAAGCAGGCAGGGTGATATTTCAGTTCTTGTGCTACGACATCTCCTACACTCAGTTTGGGCTTGTAGCATGGTATTGTGTACACTGTGGTCCTAAATGAAGAGAAAGCTTAGAAATTGAACCCAGTTTTAATAAGATAAACAATCTTAATGTTATACAAGTCTGGAGACGGCAATGGTTCACGAGCGGTATTTGACGATGTAGATTGTTTCAGAAGTCAAGGATGAGACAATGTGATAATTTTTGACCAAGTTATAAAAATGATCAACATGATATGGTACGAGTGACAGGTTATTAGCTGCAAAATGTCGAAAACCCGGTTTCGTTCAACAACTTTCAAAATTTGACCTTTGCATAACCTTTAAAGGTCACAAAACAATGTTGTCGACATTAAAATAAGGAAACAGGATACGTGCTATAGCTTATTGGAGTTAGTTCGTCGAAGAAGGTCGAAAACCCGGTTAGATTCCCACAACTTTGAAAATTTGACCTTTGTGAACTTTAAAGGTCAAAGGTCAAGGATTATGACCTTTGGTGCAAAACTTCCTCTGGAACATTCCAGGAACAATACAACGTCATATAGGCTATATGGCATTTCGCACTCCTCGGATTATCCATACTTACATGAAATCAGCGTAAAAACAAACTTGAAGGGGGCGCCACGGGCAAGGTGTTCGAGATAGAGCAAAATGGTTTCAAGACTTTAGGTGGGGAATGACCTCAAGATTATGCATAAAAAAATATTGTCAACCTCGCTCTCAAAGTTTGGGCGGTCGTATGATTTTTATGTCAAAATTTGCAATTTTCTAAGTTCGAGACCTTGTGACATTGACCTTGGGATGAAAAAGAAAAATCGAGCTCCGTGGGGCTATGCAGGTGCCATTGGGCTAACCAAATACCGAAACCCCTGCCAGATTCGACAAACCGCCGAGGAGAAGATGCAAATTGAAATTGGCTACACCCTAAAAACACATGTTCTTTGGGCGTGGCTCCGCCCATAATGGGCGCACCACGCCCATTCTCAGGAAAACAAAACTAGATCATGATATAAACCTCCCACTAAAATTTTATCAGGATCGGATCAAAACCCACGGAGCTATGCTCAGGACAGACAGACAGACAGACACACACCAATAACGAATATAGTGGTCACTTATTTTTTTGTGAAGCAATGATGCCCAAGTGTCTGTGCTTTCAGAAAATGTATACTTTGCTATGGGTCCTATGGATATAGTTGCTTACAAAACATGTTCACTTCCATGATTGGGTCAAAAATGTTAGGAAGTACATAACAAATTGCATTTACCAAGCTGCTACAAAATTACTGGTATCTATAAGCTTGATTTTATAACCATAGAATAAGTTTACCAAGATGGCCCTATGATATAAAAATCAATACCAAAGGCCAGTTTGTGTTCAGTATACAGAACATCAAAGGTCGTTAGGAAGTACGTAAGGTTTTTAGGAAATCTGCACTTTGAATCCTAAGATGTTAGTTTGGTTCATCACAGCATGTATTTCGATGGTTAAGTTTATGTGCATTTATATTTATGACCTGAATGAACACTGATCAATTTGATAATTTCATATGACTTTCTTTCATATGACTTTCATTTTTTGGTCCCCCGTGTCCTAAATGTGTACGTAATACCTTGCTACAAGCGTTTGGCAAGGAGTTTTCTATCACTAAGTGTTTTTGCACATTTGTTTATTCTCTTATTCAATTTCATTGTCATTGCTTCTCTAAGCTCACCCCCTTGGGGTTTCGCAAAGAAAACAGTCTTGTGTTTTAGCTTCTTGGACCTTTCGTGGGATCTTACTTCGACTGCCCTCATCACTAGCGCCTGCAGGGATTGGTCTTTTTCAGCTCTGTGTAACTTTGTGTTGTTAAATAGAAGCCTGCAACTCTCATGATATCGTGCCTTGTTTTGTCTCAAGGTTTCCTCTATCCCACCACCTTCGTCAAGTCTTGCAGGGTCGAGCTTGATTGGTAGTGCATTGAGTGAGTGAAACAGAGGAATATTCCTTGCCAAGTTCATATACCCATCATCTCCTCTTTTGGCAGGATTGGCCTGGGGGGACTTTAGATCTTTTTTCTTAATCTCCTGACATAGGCAACACTTGGTCCAGACAGTGTTCCATGATTTACCAGTGGAACTCGCGTCCATGGCCAGTATGACGTTCAGGGTCGAGGGTTTATCCTTTTACCACCCTGTCCATGTATAATGGACACTTTCCTGTATGGGATACAACTAGGTTTATGCATCCGCCCTACATCTAGTCTGATCGTTCATCCAGTGTCACAAGTCCCGTGTGATCTGTACACCATCCAGATAACTAAAACCCCGTTATCCTTGGCTCGGCTCTCCCGCGCTGGCACATCCTGTCGATTCAGGTGCGGCTGCCTAACTGATCCGGGGTTGATTAGGCAACATTTGGGACACTAGTAAGTTGTTTCAGTATGATGCCAACAATGATGCCAACATACAATTCCTACTTAGCTGACACTGAACCCCATGCTGAGTTTCACAGCAGTGATGTCACCAATGTGCCTTGGTAGTGCCCGACAATAACTCCTTCAAGAAATTCTTCCTTGGCGATGAACTGGAAATGTTGATTAAAGGACTGGTAAGTGGCCTGAATTCAATCAGCACATCTGTTTCATCAACTTCGTGCACTTCGAAAATTTAGAGCTCGATGTACTCTATCACACGCAGAGACCTTCTGTGTGTTACCCTCATCTAGTTTAGCCCGCGAGCGAACGTGGTTTACCAGGGTGTGGCCGATGCCGTGCACGAGCAACTTTTTGGAGCCATAGATGAGAGTTGGGCCAGTGATGAGGACCAGTGCCGGTAGTCCATCCAAGGGATGTGGCTGACTGCTGAAACAAAGGTACTACCTCTAACACTACACCCCTACACCCCATGCATGTCGCAACTACTACATACATGTTAAGTCATGCAAACGTATGAAAAATCAGAAAAAAAAGTATCAGGGGGGCTTTAAGAACAGGAAAATTCACTCCAGCAGGCTTGAAAACATAGGAATCCACACTTAGATCATGCAAATCGGACAACTACAAATACTTCTAAGCAAAAAGTCAACTTCGGGAGGATAACTTGGCGGCCATCTTGAAAAATGGCCGCCATCTTGGATTTGCAAATGGCCAATCGGGCAGATTTGATCAGAAAGCCCTGCAGAACAGAAATGCCAAATTTGATGCTTGTATCATAATTTGCACGATTTTTCTACTATCTACTACACTAATAGAGAAACAACGATTTTGCCTCATGGTGTTGGAATGCAGACCAGTTCGAGGAAGTCGAATCAAGCACGCGAGGACCTTGCCTCGTATGCTACGGCCGCGAGGCGAGGGCGCAAGCGCTGAAAGACGCTGTGGCCGCAAATGGAGGGGATCTGGAGATTTAAATAACCTAACTATAAAATAACTCACGGCGCACACACGAAATTCCCATTAGACATAGGGGATCGATTCTAACTGTACACATACTTATCGAAATAACTGAACTCCGGGGACTCTGGCTGTTTGTGTGCACAAGGTTTCCAAATCCGTAACAATATGTCCTCGCTGGAGGGTGAGATGCTAATGCAAGGGATACACTGGTGGAACCGAATCAAGCACAGCTGAATAAATCCCGCTGGCACTCGATAGTAATGAAACAATTAATTAACTAACTAACACAGGACAGGCCACAACGCACAAGACAAATCGAACGGCAGGCGCGACATTTTCACAGCACAGACATTTATCTCAATCCAACACCAATTTGGGGGGGAAGGGGGGGCAATAAAACAAATAAGTAATTGCAAGGATATATAGAAAAGCAGAACTTAAGGTAAGAGAGGAATTCAAGCCCGTCTCAGGTGACGTGCTGGTTTTCATCCAAGTAGCATTCCATGAAATGGCGTGGGACGAACCTCACCACTCAAGAAAGACTTCCCCAAACGGTTCTTTTTCTTCTATCCCCCGTCTTTTCGACGTCAATGTATTCCAACGACACAGTCCTTGCTTCAGAAAGGCAAATTCCTCCACAAGGCCTCGCAGGGACCAAGATCCGTCGACAGAAGCTAAAAAAAAAAAAAAAAATGTCGTCCCTCTGCGACTCATCCGCCCACGAGATTGAAGAAAACGTGGAAGTTGGTTCCACAGTCGAGAAAAGGAGGAACAAATGAGTGGAGATGAGCAGTGATTCTGGAAAGCAAAGTTTGAAGTGAAAGAGTAAAATAAAATACAAATGAAGAGGCCCTAAATTGGAGTACCACAGCTGAGCCAATATTTCCTGCGTGAGACACCTTAAACGTCACAGCTTCCATCGTTGCTATAAGCAATAGCCTCTCCTGTCTCTCCCCTCCCCTCCCCCCCCCCAACACACTCCACACACACACACACACACACACACACACACACACACACACACGAACGTAATAGGAGACATGATGTTGTGGTGCATACGAAATATATGCCTGATGGGAGCTTAATGGTTGGGGTGGTGGGCTTGGGATCCTAGGATCCTGAGTTCAAATCACACTCGGATGTTGAATTAATACCAGGTGGGGTTGACTCTGCCTGTCATCCTTCCGAGGTCGGCAAAATGAGTACCGGCATGCTGGTATCCTGTGTCGGAGTGGTGACCCGTCCAGAATTGTGTCCAATAGCCAAGGAGACTGCTGAGACAGCGCCAATGCTCTGCACAGAGTATGGTCCCCATGGATGGATGGATGGATGGATTCTAAATATGGGGTGCACATGATGACATGAAAATCCATGAATAATGCACATTGTAAATATGGATTAAACGTATATGGATGGTGGTGTGCATGACAGTTGCCTGGGTTAATGTAATTATAGGCGCATATGGCCTCGAGCTGCAGCTGGATAGGGATGGAAAAGTACAAACAACTTTTATTGAATTACTTTTTCAGGGTAAATTTTTATTGTGGTATAGGTTGGCATGTAGGTCTGCTGCAAGATACATGCATTACATGGTGAACGTGGGAGAATCATAGCCGCGCTGCACTTGCGTGATTCGCCAGGGATTATAATCAACTGTTTGTAGAGCACTCGCCAAGCAAGCACTCCAACGAAAAAGTTGATAACTGATAAGGAACGGCTGGCTTGGCAAGCTGATTGGTAATGGAACACACTCCTACACTGACAATCTCTTTGCCTCCACACATTGGGGGATGTCCGCCATTTTGTCCTTTAATTTTGATATTTTTCTTGATGACATGTCACAGGTCAAAAGAGCTCTGCATTGCTAGATTTGCTGTTGTTGGTGTTGGTGTTGCAGTTGGTGTTCTTGTTGGGGTCGATTTTTTGAAATGTGCACCCCTTTGTCAGACAGCTGCAGGACCACACCCACATCTGTCCATCTGTCGCCACCATCTTGGCTTTCTGGTGGGCCTACCACATTCGGCCTATAAACCTCTGCTGATTATACTTTGTAAACATCGGTGACCGTGTGATGAATCAGCTCGTTTTGATATAACCATGTCGGAGGTTGACATGGATGAGAGGTATCAAGTTAATCTTTGAATAGCGCATTCAATGATGTGTGTGTTTCCCAATTGTGCTGTTCATCCTTTTTTAAGAGTGCTTTCAGTGCGTGTTTCCCAATTGCCCGTTACCGGATTTTGTCGCAGGTTGTGATCACAGTGCGGTCATTCTTGTTGACTTAACTGACGTAATGGCGTCGACTATGTGCTTTGTATGCACTGCAGCACCAATTTACCTGCGTCAGTCCTGGGTATTTGAGCGGCTGACTCCATAGATGATGCTGACGATCTCTTTGCCTCCACAGATCTGGGAATGTCCGCCATTTTGTCCTTTTTTGACTTGACTCGTGTAACGGCGTCGACGAGTTGCTTGTATGCGGCACAAGTTAACCTGCGCCAGTCCTGGGTATTCGAGTGACTGATTCTCGCCAGTCGACGACCAGCCAATGACCGATCGGAGTGTATGTGAACACAACTAAATTCTGCCCTGCCATGTCCTACGTGGCATTGAAGACGTGGGGTAAATGAGCCAAGTGAGTACATTTTAAATACCAAATGGCATGTTGCTGCTCGGCTAATTTTCTATGCAGAATACAATGGTCTAAACGTGGACAAATTGTTACGTTGTGACATCTTGGTCCACATTTTCTTTTATTATGCTGGGTTTTAAAGCTGTCAGTGGAAACATGACAGGGCTGGCTGTCTTTCCTCTTCACTCGCTTTTCCTCCCCTCCCTTTTCTCCATCGCTGACATATTGCCATTTGATATCCCTTTCGACGCTTGCCATGAAGGGAAGGTCAAATTGAGATCGGTGGACGTCATGGCGTGAGATGGATGAGAGATGGGTCGGATGGAGCAGGATGGTTCGTGCGAGAAGAGAGAGGTGTGTGTTCGATCTGCGGAGCAATGGGAGTCCGTGTCCAGTTTCCCGGCTCCGTTAAACGTCAAACGCTGCGTTGGCGCTCGAAGAAAACCACAGATTCATATCGAATGTACAGCCTCATGGAGACCGGCATCACCTCTCTCTCTCTCTCTCTTCCTAACATCATTAGCTTACGGGTCGACTCCTCCGTAATCAACTCATTTGTGAAAAAATTATCAACAGGTAGGCAATCCAAAGAACCCTGAAGGACACCTCGCAAATAAATGTACGTCGGGTCCCTACTTTCCACGTGGCTTGTAGTACTATACCATGTGAGGAAAAAAGAAATCCATCACCAACATCTTTCAGCAGATGGCAGGCTGATAATAATGGGTCTTAAGCAATTACCTGTAAACTAGAATCTTCCTTGCATTCTTCCTGCACCTTTTACACTATGGCACGCAGTATATGGAGCAGTCATAATATCGCTTCAGGTTTACTTTTTAATTGAATTTTTATGGGGAAATTTTTGGAGGTGCTGTCTTTTCATAGGTTAGCATTTTAGTGCCCATCTCAAGTTGCTTGAGAGCATTAACATTCAACTCCAGTGTGAGAGCTGGCATCATATGCATACCAGACCAGGTGGAGCAGGCAAATTACCCCTCCATTATTGTGTTTAATGAACCAGCTAAGTTTTTCTCCTGAGATTCCTCAAGTTGCGGTGTTGCTTCCAAACAATCTGGTAAAAATGCTTCATCAATCCTTTTCCATACCCAGGTGTTTCCAATTCCATCGAAAGAGAATTGCTAGGATCTGGACTGGTCTGAGAGCAGAGTAGACTGCCCATATCTGCTGGGGGGGTATTCTAACGTCTACATTCTGCACTTAACATTGACATATTTGAGCACGACCTTACTTCAAGTCATTTACGAACAAATTTACAATTGAAAATACAAAAGAGTCAGTTCAATGAAGGGGATTGAAAACAACTCAATGGAGAGGAGCAAAATGGCCTCGAAGACAATGATTCTCAAGTAAAGTTGATGAGTGAGACGAATAATTTGACCTCTGATTTTTATTTCACATGGCCTCGAGGTATGCACACTGACCTCTGAGCTGTCGAGCCTGGGTTCGAATCCCGAGCCAGTTATAAACCGTCATGCCGGTATTTCATCAATGTGTGTGTGCCATCCCTCGAATGGACGTTAAACGGGATTCCTGTGTCTGTCTGCATTAGTTGGTGCACGTTAAAGACCCCATGGTGTTCTTCGTGAAGAGTAAGTGAACTATCGCTGGCACCCTGAACAAATTCCAAATTCCTGATGGCAAACCACCAAGCATGACCCTTTCCAAGAAACTGCTTCGGAGGAACCAACGCTCTGTAACACAGAGGATGGCACATCGGTCAGTTTTATTTCACTTATAATTATTTGTCCCCTACCAGTTTCACCGGAGGGAACTAGAGGTTTGTTCTCCGTCTGTCTGCCCATCCGTCTGTCCCACCTGCCTGTGGTTTTTCAGACTTTTTTCCCCCCCAAACATAACATATTTCAGACATAACACATTCCACTGAAACTTGGTGCATGGCTTTATTATAATAAGTTACAGAATAAGTTAGAGTTTCAGGGCGTTTAGTCAATTTTTCACCGAGCTATGTCCTTTTTGGACTTAGAAAATATCACATCGGTAGTCGACATGTAATGCAAAGCAATTCTCACTCTTGTGAAACATACTTTCGGCCTTGATGGTCCTGCGTAATATCAGTCCACGCTCACTCCAGAAACCTCAACTGCAACAGCAGATTGGCTATCTGGAGTTATACATCATCAGTAATTGTGAACTTTGCTCAGCCAGACTTCCACAGGCAGTGGCTGCCAAGGATACCCCATCTCTCCAAGTCTGGGTGCCAAGCGGTTCTTGGAAAACCAGCAAGATGATGGAGAAGAAAATAAGCCACTTGCACAGATGTGCTTGATGTTACTGGTGATGATAGAGATAGATCCCTTGGGTGTTGTAGTATATCTATATCACCATTTATATCGGTTCCTATTAGCTGTATACAGGAATACTACTATCATCACCTGCTCCAAGCTCCTTTTGCTGCTGCAACATAAGGACAGTCTTGGTCAGCAAAATAAGTGAGCAATGTATGGTTAAAATAGTTTGTGATCGTCTAAAAAACCTGAAATTTGCGAAATATTTACATTATGCGTTTTATCTAGGAAATTAAGGAATTATGATCATGAATAAGAGGAATAATACATTCAATGGAAAATAATGATTCAGACTGGGTAGACGGCATTCCTGTGTAAGGAGAGAGAGAGAGAGAGAGAGAGAGAGAGAGAGAGAGAGAGAGAGAGAGAGAGAGAGAGAGAGAGAGAGAGAGAGAGAGAGAGAGAGAGAGAGAGAGAGAGAGAGAGAGAGAGAGAGAGAGAGAGAGAGAGAGAGAGAGAGAGAGAGAGAGAGAGAGAGAGAGAGAGAGAGAGAGAGAGAGAGAGAGAGAGAGAGAGAGAGAGAGAGAGAGAGAGAGAGAGAGAGAGAGAGAGAGAGAGAGAGAGAGAGAGAGAGAGAGAGAGAGAGAGAGAGAGAGAGAGAGAGAGAGAGAGAGAGAGAGAGAGAGAGAGAGAGAGAGAGAGAGAGAGAGAGAGAGAGAGAGAGAGAGAGAGAGAGAGAGAGAGAGAGAGAGAGAGAGAGAGAGAGAGAGAGAGAGAGAGAGAGAGAGAGAGAGAGAGAGAGAGAGAGAGAGAGAGAGAGAGAGAGAGAGAGAGAGAGAGAGAGAGAGAGAGAGAGAGAGAGAGAGAGAGAGAGAGAGAGAGAGAGAGAGAGAGAGAGAGAGAGAGAGAGAGAGAGAGAGAGAGAGAGAGAGAGAGAGAGAGAGAGAGAGAGAGAGAGAGAGAGAGAGAGAGAGAGAGAGAGAGAGAGAGAGAGAGAGAGAGAGAGAGAGAGAGAGAGAGAGAGAGAGAGAGAGAGAGAGAGAGAGAGAGAGAGAGAGAGAGAGAGAGAGAGAGAGAGAGAGAGAGAGAGAGAGAGAGAGAGAGAGAGAGAGAGAGAGAGAGAGAGAGAGAGAGAGAGAGAGAGAGAGAGAGAGAGAGAGAGAGAGAGAGAGAGAGAGAGAGAGAGAGAGAGAGAGAGAGAGAGAGAGAGAGAGAGAGAGAGAGAGAGAGAGAGAGAGAGAGAGAGAGAGAGAGAGAGAGAGAGAGAGAGAGAGAGAGAGAGAGAGAGAGAGAGAGAGAGAGAGAGAGAGAGAGAGAGAGAGAGAGAGAGAGAGAGAGAGAGAGAGAGAGAGAGAGAGAGAGAATATCTGAAGAATATCTGAAGAATTTCTTCAGATTACTGCATACTACACTTTGACACATTACCTTGCATAACCTCATCACCTGCCTCGTCACCTGCCTTGCTGCAAAATAAATCCAAACAGTTATATACCGTAAGTCTCACAGCACACTTACACCGATACCTACATCCAATATACAGGGTGTTTCAAAAGTCCAGAATCATATGAAATGCATTTATTTTCTTGTATTTTTATTTGAGATGGATATAGGACGTCGTGGACCTATAGAATGGTCCCCATGTAGTCGAGGTTTAATGCCACTTCACCTATTTCTTTGGAAACACGTGAAATCAGTCTTTTACACCACAAGACCATTATTATTGCTGATCCAACAAATGAAATCAGAAACGATTGTGTCAGTTGTTGAGAAATGTTCAAAAGAACCTACATACAATAATTCATAGGTGTCACTGGGTGTCCATCCATTATTGGAACCATACTCTGTACAGAGCGTTGGTGCTGCCGCAACAGTCTCCAGGGCTATTGGGTACAATCCTGGACAGTCGCCACTCCGACGCAGGATACTCCGATGGCTCAATCATCACAGCAAGCTGGTACTCATTTTGCCCACCTCGTAAGGATGACAGACTGAGTCAACCTCACCTGGCATTAATTCAACGGAAAGGAGGATTTTAACTCAGGACCTTAGGATCCCAAGCTCACCACCCTAACCATGAAGCCAAGGTATAGTGGGTGTCAGTAGGTGGCAATTTAAGCGATTCAACTGGCTGACTGATGTATTCCATACTCTGTTGCAGAGCGTTGGTTCCCCGAAGCAGTTTCTTGGCAACGGTCATGTTGGGTGGTTTTCCAACGGTCTCCCAGCAGTAGTTAGGGAAGGAATTCGTAATTTGTTCATGGTGCTGGCGATAGCCCGCCTACTCTTCACGAAGGACACTGTGGGATCTATAACGTGCACCAACTCGCACCGGCAGACGGGACACCCAGTTTAACACCATACATGGCACATACATTGATGAATCACCCGACCTGCGAAACATAAGGATGACAGTTCATAGCTGAGTCGGGTTTCAAATGCAGGCTAGACAGCTTAGACGCAAGTGTGTGTTCCTCGAGGCCATCCAGTCAGTCCATTTGAGTAATTATAATAATAAAATTGAAAAATAGATGTCCCTATGATTCCGAACTTTTGGAACAGCCTGTATTACATTGAAATTGGTTAACTAATCTAACTGGAGAGTTCATAGAACACCTTACCGCACGCAGTCTTGAGAAAATTTGACTGGTCGAGATGATTCTAAAAGGCCATAATATTTTATCCAAGTACTTCTAAACTAAAGGCTTTTGAAAGTGCCAAGGAGGCGATTTGCGTTCTACAGTGTTCAAGTATATAATTGAATGTAAAATAAAATAAATAATTCAAAGGTACAAAAAAATTCCGGAAGTTTACCGCCGTTGATGCAGCTTTTACACCACCTTATCTAACGTTATATTAGTTCTTCATGCCTGTTGTTAGCGTCCTTCATGATATCGCTAAAAACAGTAAGTTTTCTGTCTGGAATGATTTTCAATTTTGTTTTTACTGCCAGACTAAAAAAAAAAAATCTCATTCCTCTCTATACATATGTGTGTTCGAGACAAATTCAGAGGCAAAGTACTGCCAAACTACAGGTTTGTTTTCCGCTTCATGTTCTGACTCGTGTTCAAAATACAACATTCAATTGAAATCAAGTTGTTCATTGATCATGGGCTGATGTTTGTGAGCAGACAGCCAAACAAAGTGAAGCAATAGCTTAACACCACTTTTCGCTTCGCGCGTATGGGGTAAAATGGAATGCGAGTCCTCATGAAAGCTGTGTTGGTCTGCGTTAGTGGGCATTGAACAATGGATTATATTCAGCTAAAGCTGATAGGGTGTGTTAACTGGGTGAGAAGTGAGATGCTGCTGACTTTCTGACTGTTGAGAGAGGGTAAGAGATTGACTGTGTAAATCTGGGACATCGATACTTGCATGGAGTTAAATTTGCCACTAACATTGTATTAGTCAAACTGTCAGATACACTGCATGTCACTGATTTACCAGACGACTTTGATTCCCAAACATATAGCAGGCACAGCTGTGACATCTCAGAGGCAGAGACATGCTTTGCTGTGCAGAAAAAAATTGGACCTTTTCTACAAATCCAAGGGAATGCAAATAAAACACAACAAAGGTGCTTTGACGATACGTGTATCAATCAACAGAGATACCTGTATTGCTCATCAAGTTATGATGATGTCTAATTTTACCCAAATGCAGTACTGGACAGTATTTGTGTCTCGTCTTGAGAGTAATAGGTGAACAATTTCATTAACAATGGTTGGAGAAAGATCTCCACAATGGGGCAGCACATGATGGTCACTTAATTGGCTTTGCACAAGTTTGAGTCAACACCAGTGACAGACTAGGTGTGCTGGTACTAGGCTCATAAACCTCTGAGGCATGCACGCGTTCACCCATGAGAATTGATGGGTGGTTAAGTTTGTGGGCAGAAAGGGAAACGATGACAGACAAAACCGATAGGTCTGGAGCAGAGTTTTTGGGTGCATCTGTCCCCCGGCTGCGGGTTCCAGGCCGTTTGGTCTGCTGCTCGGTTGGTTATTTTAAGCAGTGTGCGACACCCACAAGGCACGTGATGTGGTTTGGAGTTATCCCTCAACCCAAACAGCACTCTCTCCCCTCAGTTTGCTTCATCTCCTCCCAGCCCCTTCCTCCCCGTCTCTTGCGGCCACGAAGTGGAGGGCCTTGAAGTGGTGATGGCTGCTCCACAAATGTTGTTGCCAAGCTGAAAAAGTAAACAATGGGAGGGAATTGCAGAATGACAGCTGGAGGGTTGGCAAATCAGGTGAAGAATGAAGTGACGGTGTAGGGGAACGGGTAAGTGAATGAATCACTTTTTTGTGAATACAACGAGGTTGGTGAATGTGGAAGTATGGGTAATTTGCTCGATCGATCATCTTCTGACACTTTGATTCTCTTCAACGTTTTGGTTGTCTGTTGTGGCTTGCATCACTCAGGTGAAGGAACTACATGTTACTTTGAAAGGAGGGGAAAACAATGAGTCTGAACTCGGCGTTTTCTCATGAGAAGTGAAGTCAGGTATGTTGAGGGTCAGGCCATCCATGGGTGCCTGAAGAAACCTGATGGTGACCATATCTCCAATAAGGAGCACCATGAAACCTTATTGATGTGGTTGTTGTGTATTTGCTTTGGTGGGCATTGGCTAGAGAGGCTTGGTGTTCAGTTTATGATTTCTACTGTTAAATGACAGGAAAACTTCACTTATACAAGACTATGTTGTGTTGTTTACAACTGGAGAATGTCAGAAAGTATAACAAGTAACAGTGACAAGATCAAATAGCAACTAACCATATGTCATGAGCTGATTTTTTCTGTAACTGAGAAATTAGCAGCCATTTTGATGGGATTTTCAGATTTTGAAGCCATTACCTTAATCCATCCATCCATCCATCCATCCATCAGGACCATACTCAGTACAGAGCATTGGTGTTGCCAAAGCAGCCTCATGGGCTATTGGGCACAATCCTGGATGGGTCGCCACTCTGACGCGACCTCACTCGAATGGCTCAATCATCCCAGCAAGCTGGTACTCATTTTGCCAACCTCAGAAGGATGGCTGGCTGACTCAACCCCACCTGGCATTAATTCATCAGAAAAGCAGGATTTTATCTCAGGACCCAAGGATCCCAAGCACACCACCCTAACCATTAAGCCAACACCAGGCTTATTACCTTGATGAAAGATCATATACTATTCGAGATGTAATCATACATCTAATCCTCCTTTACAGTCATACTCATTTCATGGTCATCTTTTAATAGAAAATTACATTTCAACAAATTTCCGTTTATATGAGCCATTCAACCTGAAAAACACTGACCGCTTTCGAGTCCAAACACGTAGCTTTGTAACTATATTTTACCGCCAAACTTTTGATTATTAAAAACTTTAAACAAATATTTCATGAACTGGCTGTCCAAGCTTGACAGTTGACTGAAGGTGGCAGGAATTTGTAATTTGTTCAGGGTATCAGATACAAGTCACCTCCAGGTAGTAGACACAAAAATGGAAACACCTGGGTAAATGAGGGACACCAAGGGACAGATTCCACACAGGTGTGGCCCATGTGTTAATCAAGCACAGTCATTTTTGACAGTCTGGCACCCTGCCCTACTCACCAAGCTCTCTTCCCATGGTATTCAAGGCCATCTCCACTCATGGCTCGCAGACTTCCTTTCCTGTCGCAGTCAACGTGTGGCCCTAAATGGAGTTCTTTCATCCCCTCTTCCTGTGCAGGCTGGAGTTCCTCAAGGTAGCGTTCTGGGCCCTGTTCTTTTTCTGGTTTTCATCAATGATCTCTCGGACTCTCTGGAAAATCCTCTATTTCTCTTTGCCGACGACTCCACCCTCTGCCGTACCATCTGTCATCCCTCAGACCGGCAAGCAGCAGCTTCTTCGCTCACTGCAGATCTGGATAAAATCACAAACTGGTCCAACATGTGGAACATGTCTTTCAATCCAGACAAATCTCACACTCTCACTATGTCTCTTCGAAAGGACCGTTTACAAAACCCCCCCATCCACTTTCTCAACAATCCTCTGGAAGAAGTCTTTTCTTTCAAGCTTCTAGGTCTCACTATCTGCCATGACCTTTCCTGGGAAAGTCACATTTCCAACCTCGCCTCAAAAGCCAGTCGCCGACTGGGAATCCTCCGTCGTGCTAAGTCCTTCCTCGGCCCTCTTGAGCTCCTGACCACTTACAAAGCTTTTGTCCGTAACCTGATGGAGTACTGCTCTCCCCTCTGGGCTGGTGCTCCTGCCTCCCACCTTTCTCGGCTTCATGCTGTCGAAACCAGGGCATTTAAGATCATCGGCATCTCCCGCAATGAAGCTGAGTCTTTGGGCCTCTCACTCAATCACCGCAGGTTGGTCGGTGGTCTTTCTGTCTTCTACCGACTCCTCTCCAGCCTTGCCCTCCCCCCCTGCTCTCTCTGCGATTTGTCCCCACCACATTTCCACAGAGCGCTCAAGGTCCGCCAACAACCCCCTTGTGGTAAAACTACCAAAATCACGAATCACTGCTCATCTTCACTCTTTCATTCCTCTTTTTTCCCGCCTTTGGAATAAACTTCCTCACTCTATTCTTTCCCATTCTTCCCTCCAGGCTTTCAAAACAGCTGTTCACCACCACCTCTTATCTTCCCCCATCCAAATCCTTGATCTTTTCTACCCCCGATAATCCACCCAAGCCCACTTCCTTCATTTCTCCTGCTTTCCTTCCTGAAAGTCCCTGAAATGTCCATCTTCTCTTCGCCATGTTCCCCGTCCCATCCCCATCCCTCTCCCTTCCACAGTTCACCTAATGTGTCTGTTCCCCACTGTTTTGTCCCTTCCACTCCCGCCCCTCTTGTCTCATGCCTCCTTGCTGTGAGTTGTGTGTTAGCTCTCATACGAGCCTCGACCAAGGTATACAAAAAAAAAAAAAAAGCAAATCACATCCCAGCATGCATAGGGTCACGTATAAAAATTCTGCACAGGCCTGCTTGCTGATAATTATGGCGAGCATGGCTGCGAGAAGAGAACCCCCCCCCCCATGCCCCCATCCACAGAGCACGTGTGGTCACCCAATGGTTTGATGAGCATGACACTGAGGTTATCCATTTGTCAAGGCCTTCTCAGTCACCATATCAGAACCCAGTCGAGCATTTATGGGATATTTTGGAATGATGCCTGGGACAGCGTTTTCCACCTCCATCAAACAGGTGTGAGTTGATTGACTTTCTCGTGGAAGAATGGTGCAGAATTCCAGATGCTGGTGTACTATGCCACTGGGCATACAGGCTGAATTGGCCGCACGTGGTGGCCCAACACCCAATTAAATGACTTTACATTGGTGTTTCCATTTTTTGTCCACCACCTGAACCTTCATGAACGACACCTTTAGATGTTTGACATCCACAAACTATTTATATCAGGCAGAACACCCAAATTAATGTTCATCTGAGTAACAGCTCACCTTGTGATGTAATCTGAGTAACAGCTTACCTTGTGACCCATACCTGCGAAGCATCAATTCCGACAGTTCATAATCGGGTCGGAATGAAAGCTAAAACTGTACCATTCAAAGGTAAATGTGCTAACTCGGCACCATCCTGTCGGACTATTTTCACCAAATATATTTTAGCGAAATCAGCTTCCTGGTAAAAAAAAAGTTTTCCAAATTCTCTCAAAATAGGCCTGCTGCTGTTAGTGGAAACCCCCCCCAAAAAAGATGAACTTTTTCATTGCCAAACCCAAACAACAGCTTTCATAAAGGAACAAAAACATCAGTAAAAGCTTTTCGGGCCCGTTACAACCCCATCACAGCACCTCGCAAGTCGTGTTCTAGAAGTTAAAACAATTGAGCAAAAAAAAAACAAAATTATATGACAATAGTCATATGAATATAAAGGGAAAACTTGGAAGAATGCTCTGGGCAGACAACATGCCCAAGATGGCCTCCAAATCCATATGGGCACTCTCCAATGTGTCACGTCATTCCTCAGAAGCATAAACGTTTCGCAGCTTACGTTGTATTTCTAGGAAGTTCAAAGGAGTGTTACTATGCTTTGTAGGTTAGAATCTCCAGTATCTCATCTTCCACTTGTGGAACTGATGGAGGGTAAAGCTCTGAGCTGGAATGGAATTACCCATCAATAAAGAGCTGGAATGGCCTCCTCCTACTGAAGACAGGTCGACAGTCTTTCATTCTTCTCATTGACTGTTTTAATCTTTGTCGCCTGCCCTCCAATGTGGAATGGTATGATTATGCCTTCCCATCCTGCTCTTTCCTCCAGTATTTCAAGATGGCAGCCTGGTGACATTTTTATGTCGTCCCTCGGTCCTACCACAGACCTTTCTTTAAGATACATGTCACCTTGCCTGCTACTACCCCCTTCACTTTGAGCAACTTAACCTCCCATCCCGTATCGCTCCTCAGCTCTTTCACATTGTTATATTGAGCGTTAAGACAGCTGGTTGTTGTCAGGAAGACAAAGTAAGAAAAAACGTTTTTTTGGTGTTCTTTTGTTTGGATACAAAGAAAAGGCAACCTGACTTGGGACAACACCTTGTGTTACCATTTGTGTGATTGAGTCTGCGTAGGTTGGCCAGCGCTTTCGAGTGTAAAATCAAGGTAGATTTGCAGCCGGAAGGTCATCATCACAAAATTGTCCTCTAATCGTCGTTCCATCGATTTCTCCGCTTGCCTCGGGCCTCACTTGCTGTGTTGTTCTTTTTTTCCGCAGCCCCCCGTAATACAGCTTTTTCCTCAGCCATAACCCCCCCCGCCCCCATTACAGGACACCGCTATGGCTTTGTGCGCTGGCAAATCACGCGGTCCCGGCTCACCGCTGTACAAGGTGAAGTTTGTACGTGGATGTTGGGAGTGGGTGCTGAGGGTGGGGAGTGAAACCGGCAGCCAGTGTTTGTAAAGTAACAAAATACTCCCTGGGGCCAACCGAGCTCCTTGCACGGGTTCCCCACACCCAATGCCAAAATCCTCGGGCACAAATTCCATCCTTATTAAACTATCCCCCTGCATTTTACGTTACAAGTTTACGTGACTGAATATGCAATTACAGTCGAACTATATTTGTGACCTCTTCCCATTTTTTTTACTGAAGTACCAGGTTTACCATAATTCGGTTCATCCGTGCCACCGGTGGCAGCCTGTTGTACTTGGGCAGTCACACATCATCGAACAATGGTCACCTAGGTATCAGATCAATTGTGCTTCATTTGATACAAATAGTAGGGGATGGATTAGGATGCGATGAGGAATTCACAAAGTGTTGAACGGCTACATGTTTCACGCCTGTAACAACTACGCGTTGTGTTTCCACGTACAAATCTTTCCGAAGAAAGAGGTTTCCGTCCTCCACCTACTGAACGTGCCGTGCCATGTTCAAAGAGCAAAAATTGCGGCTTTTAAGGCCTCAGGGGTCACGTTTAGATGGGAATCAAGTTCACATCACAGCCTCGTAACGTTTGTTACCTCAGTTACACAGAATGTTCGCACGTTTGAGCTGTCGTGTGTAGGACGGTGTATTGACTTGCCAGTGGATATGTGAGCCGAAGCTGCTTGTGATTGTGCAATGGTGATGTATGGTCATCGTGCACGTTAACAACACATTGGCTCTGTCAGAGAAAATAAAATTAAATAAATAAATAAATAAAAAACCTTGCCCCATTCCAAGGCCTTGCAATGAGATCCCACACCAGTAGATAGAAGGGTAAACGTGGGGGAATGAATATGTTTGTATGTCATGGCTTGATAGGCAGGAATCCAAACCCTTTATAAAACTGAAGATGGATCATGCATCCTCATGACGTGCGAATGGTTCCTTTCATTTTAAGCCTCATGATCTCTTCCCATCACAGAGAGGTGTCGTAGAATCTTGACGCGTTGGGATTGCAAGAGTGGTCGAGGAAGATGCTGTGAAACAGAGGTGGATAAATATGGGGTACTTGCACATGACCCACACCAATTCATTATCATACAGGATTACACACATACACATACATTGTATGGCCATGCATGGCACATCATCATCATCATAACGAGTGAGTTCACCACTCATAAGTCATAAATCAGGTGGAATTTAGACATGGAGATCAGGAACAGACTGTAAATACAATCATACACACAGATAGGTGGAGAGACGCATCTCCAAGGAAAAAAAAACCAGAACGAACCGCAAGGGAAAGTGTTCAATCGAGACGAGGAAAGGGAGCCAGGCCGCACCCTGGTCGGATTCTAACGTCACACACGCAGGGACAAAGCAGGCCAGGAATGTTGTTGGGACGGCTGAGTGGCGCTTATACCTGTCCTGGCTCGTCTGGCTGTCACAGACACGTCTCACTTGCTGGATTCCTCGCCTCGTCACCTGCTTGGCCAAAAAAAGTTACAGTCCAAAAAAAGCCAAGAGATAACCGATCTCGTTCGATGTGTCCCTGGTTAACACTACCCAAGGTTACTAACCGATCTCGAACTCATTTACTCATAAACCAACCAATCAGCAAGCTTACCCTCCTCTCACCTGTGTTACAGACTGTATAACTGTCCAACAAACGAGCAATGCATCACTAGTTAAATTGCTGACCTAACTATTGGTCTCAACAGCATTGAGTGAAAGTTTCAAATCAAGAAAATGAGTTACAATGCAGGAGAGTTATAATAAAAAGGACAAAATTATTATTTTCATATTAACTACAACAGTCATGCTCACACTGACTTCACATCAGTCTCTCTCCCACCCCTCACCCCCTCATGCCCCACCCATTTGATATCCTGCAGCTTATAGTTCACAGCACCTGGTCCCATGCTTACAAATCCACCCTCCCCCTTTACTTACTGTTGAGTGATCAACCCCAAAAGCACAACTCGAACCCCCTCCCTCACAACCAAGACCCTACAGTCGAAACTTTCTCCCTCAAAGCCCAATTTAACGGAACTTAAACTCACAACTTTAAATCCCTCGGAGCCCTTGACACCAAGCTCGTAACTACGAACCCTTCGAAACCAGAGACCGCAAGCTCACTGATCTCGAAAATCCTCGCAGCACAAGACCCCCAACATCACAACCGAGATGTTCAACTCAAACCCCCCCCCCTTACAGCACTAGATCTTAAGCTCACAAGTCGAATCCCCTCGTAACATTAAGCTCCCCATATGACAACACCAAATCCCTCAACCCTCCATGTTCAACTCTAAGCCCCTTTCAGCACTGGACCCGCAGCCCACGGTTCCTCGGCCCTCCCCCCCCCCCTGCGGCGACTGCCCCCGCCCCCACGGGGATCGATGCGTGCAGGAGCGGGGGTAACGTGAGCCGGCGCAATCGCTCTCAATGAAAGCAGCCATTAGGACGAACCGTAAGCTGTGACTTCCGCAACACCATCCATTATGCATGGCGTGGGGTCCGCCATTTAGCGAGCGAGCGAGCCCCCCGCCCCGCCCCCCGCCGCGCCCCCCGCCGCCTCTGCCTCGCGCTGCGGGCTCTCCTAATGGAAGGCAACTCGCTTGGCTCGAGGGTTATCGCGGCCAATTAACCGCCGTAGCCTCGGAGGATTAGCATCAAACGCGCGTCCCGACGACTCCTTAATCGGCCGCTTTACGAGGCCCAACGAGGTTCGTTATAAATAAACACAACTGGGCTCTCGTGGAAGAGTTTCATCGTGCAAACTTGGGTTACACGTCGTGTGTGTGTGTGTGTGCGCTCTCGCACTGATGCGGCGCTCGTGGAGGGAGGCCGCACCTCGAGGCACGCCTCGGTTTGTCAGGGAAGCTAAGCCGGCTGTCCTTTCTGATCGCACACGTGGGATTTTTGATGCGACTTCATACTTTCAAAACACAGTCGGAATTTGCACGCGGTGCCGGCAGTTGGCAGAATTTTTTTGTTTTTTTTAAACTCTTACCTCCAAAACTGTTCTCTCCTCTTTCTTTCCTTTTGTCTGTTTTTATTTCCCCAATTTAGCTCACACCCCCGACACGCCCGCCGCCGCCGCCACCGCCGAATTACCACCGATAAGGAAAATGTGTTGAAAAGATCTGCAAGTACGGTTAAAAATCGGCAGCAACAACAAACAACCACCACCACCACCTCCTCCTGCATCTCCTCCTCCTCATCATCATCCTCCCAAAATCCTGCTTTCCCCACTTGGAATCAGGAAAATTCTCCCTTTAATGGACAATTTGTTCAATTGTACCACTCCCACCGCCAGTAGCTGCAATCGAAGCGGAATATCCGTACTCCGAAGTCGGAGTTCGACGCAGACAAACTCCGATGTACTTGGACTCGCCCTTGCAGTGGGGTTAAAGTACTGGTTCCACAAACCCAGGTCACGTGCCATTCATGGGACTTTTCTTTCCCGTGATGCCTTGCCGCGTGAAGTGCCGGATCACGTGACGTGTGCGAAATTACACACCACACAAAAACCTCGTCGTTCCATAAACCGTACCAGAGTATAAAATCCGAGTTTGGTTTATTTTCACCCGAAGCGATATAATATTCACCGTTAAATAAAACTGAAGTACAACCAGTCACCTCCTCACACAGGTGAACCAAATCATGACGTCACTTATGACGTCATCTCGGTTGGATTCCGTCTGCTGTGCAAAAGCGACGAAAATGGACACGTATCGCCACCTCCTGGTATATATAGTGTATTTGCTTTATTTAAAATATTTGACCCCTTTCCTCTTCTCCTTCAACCTCCCTCGCTTCTTCCTCCTCCCCCCTCCCACCTCTTATACTCCTCCTCCTCCCCCTCCTTTAAGTTCTATCACCATCCTCCCACAGGCAAGGTTCAGTTCTGCCAAAGAAGTCTCATGTCCAGAACCAAACCCAGACTGGAGAAACAGCTCGAAAGTGACAGCTCAAAAGCGCTGCCTCTGCCCCATCCTGTTGGAGGACTTTCAGATTAAAAAAAAAAAAATATATATATATATATATATATATATATATATATATATATATGTATATGTATTCAAAAAACATACTTTAACCTCACACTTATCTATAGCCTACTATAAAACTGAATTTGTATCTTTAAATATTTGTTTATAGTTGCTGAAAAAAACTAAAACAAGCTCAAATGAGCTGAGATCCTCGTCCTCTTAATGATGACGTCATAAAAACGAATATGACGTCATTGTGATGTATCAGGTTTGCGATAAATTATCTGTGCTAATGTGCCCGGCTTGATTCCCGCAAACAAAATTCAAACAGCTTGCCTATTTCGGAGATAATGGTATAGGCGATTTCCATTAGCGGCGATATTATGACGTCAACTTTTTTTCTAGGAAGAATTTCCAAAATCGGAGATGGTTACTGCCTGCGCGTGGGCTTTCTGCATATACATGGCAAGTTTCACGAAGATCCGATGAAAACTCTGGGTTGTGAAACAAAAAATAGGAATGACGTCATAAAAATTGATATGACGTCATAGTGATTGGACGGTAATTCATCGGTAATTCATCTCTGCTCATGCCCTGTTAGATTCCCGCAAACAGAATTCAAAAACTTGTCTAGTTTCGGAGATAATTTTTTAGGCGATTGCCATTAGCGGAGATATTTTGACGTCATAACTTTTTTTTTCTAGGAGGAATTTTCAAAATCGGAGATGGTTACTGTCTGTGCAGGGTATTTTTACATATATATGCCAAGTTTCAGGAAGTTTCGATGAAAACTGAGGCTGTGAAACAAAAAAAGTCCACAAGAAGATGATGAAGAACAACAACGTGAGTAAGACTTAGATATCCTCCACGAGGATCTAAATATATATATATATATATATATATATATATATATATATATATATATATATATATATATATATATATATATATATATATATATATATATATATATATATATACGAATTCAAAAAACATACTTTAACCTCACACTTATCTGTAGCCTACTATAAAACTGAATTTGTATCTTTAAATATTTGTTTATATATGCTGAAAAAAACTAAAAAAAATCTCCCCAACCAAATCCAACCAAATTTTGCATGTTGCTGAAGGTTACCCCAAGTCTGGCTTCTGTCTGGGTGGCATATCTGGGGGAGGAAGTTCAGGGTGACCCCCCCCCAAGACCCCGATTCTCTATTCTCTTGCTGTAAATGTGTTTCATAAAGCAACACCTGGTGGTATCTCCTTCGACAAATCATCTTCTTATATAGAGGAATTTAAACAACTTGATAAGATTTGCATTACGGTGATGTTCAAATCTGAGTGAGAATAATTCAAAGTTTTCAAAATGTTTCATTTCACTCATTTTAAGCAGAGGTTCAAACCAAACCATACACACGGAGCTTCGCAGTGAAGCGTAGGTGATTTTTTTGACTCACGCCATATTTCAGCAGCAAGGATGGCTGACGAAGGTGATGTTTGCTGACTTCCAAGCAGATGGAAGATAACCTCGGGTAAATTATGGAGTGAATAGAGCAGAATGTTTGTGAAGTACAACATGCCGTCTTTTGTTTAAATCTGTCAACAAAGCGATGGGTATAAATGTCTAGTTGCATCATAAAGAGATCATCACCTTTCCATGCCAAAGACACCAGAATCATTGTGTGCTGCAAGTTAGTTAAATTACACCTTTCCAATATTTATTTTGTCAATGTGGGAGATGGGGTGTGGAAGAGATTATGTCTCGTATATAATAAAGAGATAGTCACTCGGGGGGGGGGGGGGGGAACCAAAACGACTCCAAATCACCTGTGGAAGGATATAAACGGTGATACGAGCCTCAGTGACTGTATTAGGGCAGGAATGTCAGAAACGAACTTGTTACCCTCGCCAAAGGAGAGGGAATTACATTTTGGTCCGTTTGTCTGTCTGTTTGTTTGTCAGCCACAGAACTTTCATGTTTTTCTCCGCAATCTCTTGTTGGATTGAGACGAAATTTCCACTATTGTTGCGACTACTCATGTAGAATGTTGTAATGATAATTATGACGTCATAGGTCATGTGGTGTGGCAGCCATATTGGGAAAACAGAAAAACTTTGGACCTCTGTATCTCTGAAACCACACCCAGGAAATAATTGAAACTTGGCACATAGTAAGTACTGCTCATGGGGAATTAGTTTGGTTTTTTATGAGTCATAGGTGCCCTCGTTATGATGTAATAATTGCATATGTAGAATGCCACAGCTGATCAGTATGAAATTTTTTGAGGGTCATGTAGGGATAAAATGGTCCACAGAAAAAAATTCATTACATCATCAGTCACATGATTCGGCAGCCATATATATATATATATATATATATATATATATATATATATATATATATATATATATATTTTTTTTAACCTTCAAAAATCTTCTTCTCTGAAGTGGCTGAACAGATCGAGGCAAAACTTTACACGTATGACCGCCTGTCCATGAGGAACAAAAGGTTCATACATATGATATCATAGGTCACATGGTTGGCAGCCATATTACCTTCAAACCTATTTTTTTAAAAATACACCACTCAAAAGAAGTCCTGGCAAGGGTCTGCTTTCTCTGATTGCTCTTTTTCTTGTTTATTATTAGCATTACATAAGGCAAAATTATGATCCAGTACACAAAGCAAAAAGCAGGTTTAAGCATATAGTTCACTCACTCTGTCTCTCTACAGCCATCAGTCTATGATCGAGGAGCTCCTTAATTTCAATTTAATTATATATTTTGAATGGTGTCGTACATGAAGCAGAACAGGAACACGAACCTGCAGTTGAGAAGTACTTTGGCTCCAAATATTTAAAATTTTACGGAAACTCAACCAGAGTGCGCTTTCGCACAGAGGAGTAAGGTAATTTATTTCAGTCCGTCTGCCTGTCTGGCAGTCAAACAAAATTATAATCAAACGGTACACCAAATACTGCATTGGAGTAATCAAAAGGAACCCGAATAAGCAAAGAGTAAAGATGAAGTCATCAAGAGGAACCTGGATAGGATTCGGCTTTCAGCCACCACTCCACAAATCTCAAACCCATCCAGGCACAGCCAAGTGAGCCTTCCAGAAAACTTTCTGTAAGAATTCACTTCTCTTTGGAGAGATAGATAAAGAAAGAGCAAAATAGAGAGTAAAATAAATAAAAGAAAATAAAAAATAATGACAATGAATAAAGAAAACAGAATGGACTTCAATGAATAAATCATTCCAAACAGGAACCTTACTGTTTTAGAGATGTCATAAAGGACACAAACAACAGGCTCGAATAATTAATGTAACGTGTTAAATAAGGTGGTGTAAAAGATGCTGCATCAACAGTGGCAAACTTTGCAAAAAAATTTTCCTCGAACCCCTTAAAACCTTAATTTTACTTCAGTTGACTTGTATACTTCAACACTGGAGAACATAAATCATATTGTTGGCACTTCTAAAATCCTGCAGTTTAGCAGTACTTGGACAAAATAGAATGTCGTGTTAGGCCATCTCGGCCAATCAAATTTCCACTCATGCTCTCAGTGTTGGGGAATATCAATAGTCAGACAAAATTGCGACTCTTAGGAAATATAGATTGTGCTTGGAAAAGCAAGGCAAAAGTTTAAAAGACCCTTCCCATGTCCTTTTTATCAACACTGCATGGAGTAAGGTGTTCTATGAACTCTCTAGTTATGTTTTCATCCCTGTCTGTCTGTCTGTCTGTCTGTGAACAGGATATCTCAAAAAGTTTTGGATGGATTCAGACCTAATTTGGTGGACAGATTGGGTGTGATAAGGATGAAATGATTAGATTTTGGTGAAGATCTGGATCTGAACAGGATAATTTTTAAAGCAATTCTTCACCATCAAATGATGAGTCTGAAAAGGATATATAGCACGATATCTCAGAGTTATGGATGGATTGGACGAAACTTGGTGGACATGTTAGGTATGTGTCAAGGCCAAATCGAATTGATTTTGGTGAAGATCCATATCCAGACCCAGATTTGAGAATTTTTTTAATTTTCTAATTAAATCTTCGCCATTGAGGGATGGGGCCATAACCGATATATATCACGATATTTCAAAAAGTTGTGGACGAGTTATGATAAAACGAGGTGGACTATTTGGTTCGGTGAATAGAACAATCCGATAAGTTTTTGGTTCAGGTCAGGATCCAGACCCGGCCGGCCTATCGGTGGGATGCAAAACGTAAAATGCTCACCTGGTGGAGGTATGCCTTCTACCGAGTGCCATTCAAGTTTGATTTGTAAGGATGTTTTTTTGCAATGATCAAGATATTTTAAAGAAGTCGTACAGCCCCAGCTGATAGCCTTTAATTGAATGCACACTTGCACACCTCGAGTGACAAATATTTACACACATCATGATATAAGCAGCTTCAAGATTACAAAGAGAAAACAAAAAAGCAAATCTTCACTTCCTATAAATACAGGAATATAAGCTCCAAATATTCTCCATTTTAAAATACCCAATTGGCTTTTTAAGGAGCATGAGAAGCTTATTGCAATGAAAAGAAGGACATTCTGAATTAAACAAAATTGTCAATCAGTTGCCCCAACACTTATTATAATTTAAAAAGTGCACCATAGGTAGCAACAAACCACACCATTGGTGTCACCATGATCAGTCTACGACTTCCTTAATGGCCTCCGTTATTTATCTCTTCTCGTGGGCTTCGCCGTGGGACGTATTTGGTCAAAGTCTTTCACGAACCGGGTAGCCAAACCCAACGTTTGACTGAATGTGGTGGGAATTTGGATTTTGTTCATGGCACCGGCAATAACTTCCCTGCTGCTCATGAAATACACCATGGGATCTATAATGTCCACTGATGGCAGATCGGTCTTCTGGTATAATGTCCATTGGATGGACGATGCATTACATTGATTATATTCGCCATCCATGCAAAACACCAGAATGACAGTTTAGCAGCTGGATCGAGATTCAAACACAGGCTGGAAAGATCAAAGGCAAGTGTGTATACTTTCAAGATATCCTGCTAGGCCGACCACTATTGTCAATCATGCAAGAGTACAAGGATGTCCATTGCTACGGAAAAGTTGGGGGGGGGCATGTGAGTGCATCACACAAAGCCAATCTGGCATGGGGTCTGCAAGCCCTGGGAATTTTTTGATTCTCGGCACTTTATGGCTGCTTGTGCTGCCTATTCTGGAAAAACTTTTTTGCGGGGATTGGGGGAGGGTCAACTTTATTTTGTGTGCAATCCAAAAAATAAAGGAATAGGAACAATCAAAAAACATAGGACTATGTGTCCGAAAGCTCACCTGGATCAGGAACATGTCACTCAAACCCCCCACAGACCCTCTTAGACCATGATTTTTTTAATTCCATGAACAAACTTTAGTACATCACAGGTGATGAAGGTTGTTGTCAAGTTTCATTGAAATTGTGTGTGCAGTTTCAGAGAAGAGAGCAAATGCCTATTTTAGGGGGTCAACCTCCCCCCCCCCTTCCCATAGACCCCTTTAATGAGCACACATTTTCATGCGATCAATCCAGTTTGGTACATCACGGGTGATGAAGGTCATGGCCAAGTTTCATCGAAATTATGTAGTTTCGGAGAAGAGAGCAAATACCTCTTTTGGGGGGTCAACTGACACCTCCAATAGACCCCTTTAATGAGCTTAGATTTTGATGTGGTCAATATACCTTTGTTTGGCATCAGATATGAAGCTTGTGGCCGCTAAGCCTGGTGTTGGCGCAGTGGTAAGGGCAGTGGCTTGGGACCCAAGAGGTCCTGAGTTCAAGCCCCGTTGGGACACTGAATTAATATATGTATGTATATGTATATGTATATATATATATATATATGTGTATATATATATAATGTGTATATATATATATATATAAATATATATAAACCAAGTCGAAAACACCAGGGGGTTGACTCAGCCTGCCATCCTTCCGAGGTCGGCGAAATGAGCACCAGTTGTACTGGGCCCGGTGTATGCCCCGGTTAGAATAGGTGTACCATATCCCTGTGTGTCGTAAGAGGCGACCAGGGTTGCGTCAGGAAGGGCAACCGGCGTAAAAACCTATGCCAAATCAGTATGCGGACAACAAAACGAATTTCCATACCGGATCGGTCGAGGCCCGGGTTAAATGGAGACAGTTGGTCCGCTGTGGCGACCCCTAACGGGAGCAAGCCGAAAGAGGAAGAAGAAGAAGATGAAGCTTGTGGCCAAGTTTCATCAAAGTGGTGTGTTTGGTTCAAGTGATAATGACTGAAGTGTTTACGGACTGACTGGCTGACTGACTGACTGACTCACTCACTGCTCGATCACATAAACTCACTGGACTAAAGCCCAGGTGAGCTAAAAATCAAAATTGGCAAAAGGAATAGGAACAACAGTCAAATGACCTCAATGTCAAATCAAGGGAACAAGTGGTGAGAACAGCAGTTGTATGTCACAAATGACACGACATACTGCCAATGTTTTTCCAAGACTGAAAAGTCAAATGAAACATCAGAATTCCTCTGGATCATTGGCAGTCGAATCTAATGCAACACAATAGACTGAAAATAATGTCTGAAAATGTAAAATTAAGGCAAAAACTATTGAGATGGAAGGCCTGTCGCACGATGCTCTCCCACCAGCAATGGTGCTCCACAGCACACATTTACATAGAGAATTTGCATTGACTCCCCCCCTCCTCCCTTCAGAATCCCTGGGGAGGTAGGCAAATCAAGTAGCTACAACCTTTGTCGTGTGATGTATGGACCTTTGTCTTATGATAGACCCTCAGTCCACTGGCAAGTTTAGTTGAGATTGGATAACTAACGACCGAGTGTATCAACCAAAGACAGACACCAGATTGTGTATTTTAATGATGATGATGATGATGATGATGATGATGATGATGATGATGATGATGAAACTAGACAATCTCTTAAGTGCTGTCAAGTAGTGCTCTCAAGTCCTGGTCCACGCGTACTATGGAGCAGTTGCGGCCAAATACAATTAATTCTGTTCGGGCCAAATGGCATTCAGGAAACAATGTCCCCAAAAAGCATAGAATCTATTAATATTCCACTCTCTAAGTAATTAATCGCTCATTCAAACGTGTCAAAAATTGTATTAAATCAATTGCAAGGAAAACTGCTTCACAATCCTTCGTGAGTACACACAATTTTTGTTTTTTGCCCAAAAAGTGGGGGGAACAATCAAGATGCTGCCCTCCCCCCCTAAAAATGTGAAGGGAAACATGTGCCCCCACCCCCTACCGTCCCCTACCGATCGACCGACGCCCATGGAAGAGTAACTAAAGTGCATCTTAAGCTGATAAACTTCTGATATGATAAGTTGTTACCGCCTGCCTCTGTTAAACATAGAAAACAAATCACAGCATCCTGTTTAACTCTATCACAGTTGCCTTGGAAAACGTGTTCCACTCGTACTATTTGTTGGTGTGTTTTTCGTTTACGGAGTCAGATTTATCGAGAAAAAACAACAACTTTAAAACCATTTAGTTCACACCAAAGAACATGTTTTACAGTGCAACAAAACCACATTAGAATGATCAAATGACTCAGGCACTTATCATGTGACTATGGTTCACTATGGTCCACAAATTTGCAGGATAATGGAACTCTTTATCCACGAACTTGCACATTTCAGATTTAAGCCTTCGAATCTGATTCTGTATTTTCAAAATCAATAACAATCATGGTAACAACAATAATAAAAGGCAAATAGTACGTACAATAAGCCATGTATCCATTGCACAGTTTAAAGCGAAGAGCACGGTACCCTAAAACCTATATCATGCGGCCACTTGGCTTATGCAAACAAAACCCCGTGCACCGAGGAAGATTATATAAATGTTAGAAACAAAATCTCGATTTTGTGTTGCAGAACAATCGTTTGCCAGAAGGGACGAAAAGCAAATAGACAGGTTTACTTTGACTCGTGAAGAAAGCTGGAATATGTCATACATTGCCTTATTATGCCTGGTGTCGGCTTAATGGTACGGGTGGTGGGCTTGGGATCCTATGATCCTGAGTTCAAATCCCACTTGGCTGTTGAATTAATACCAGGTGGGGCTGACTCTGCCTGTCATCCTTCCGAGGTCGGCAAAATGAGTGCCAGCTTGCTCGTATCCTGTGTCGGAGTGGCAACCCGTCCAGGATTGTACCCAATGGCCAAGGAGACTGCTTAGGCAACAGCAACGCTCTGCACAGAGTATGGTCGCGATGGATGGATGGATTGCCTTATTAGTTTTTAAATTGTACCTTTACTAAAGGAGCACTGTGTTTTTACAATAATCTACATCAATTTAAGAGAAGTAATCCACTGGAATACATTTACATTTCTGAGGAACAAAACAAACCAAAAAGTTTTCTCACTATTCTATCATCTTAGGTTTTACTTGCAATTATACGAGAACAGTTCCTTTTAAAAGTCTCGTATGTCATCAGCATTTTCGGTGAAATCAGTCCGTATTTTGGTAGAAAAAATGAAAATAAAAAGAAGTAAATCCTGCGCTTGAACTACACTTGCTGGAAAATAACAACTATCTCACTGCCGATCTGATCACAAAAAGCAAACACCACCTGAGAGCCTACTCAGGTAGTCATGCAGCAGAAAGGATATAAATTTGGACATTCAGCATCTACTGTACACTGCACATGGGACAGCTTGCAGCTCAATGTCATTTTCCGAAGATGCTACTTCACAATGCAGCGTCCCTGCTGGCACTAAACCAGACTGTAGTGTCAATCTAATGCAACTCTGGAGAGATCAAAGCCTGAAGCAGACACAGCGGAGAGGCAAGCATGCAGCCGCTGAGCTATCTTGGCACCCTACAATAGTACACTGGACATCAACAATTATATTTCTGCTGAGGTGGCTGACGTTATCGTCGATGAGGTCAATTTATCAAGCAGCTTGTGAAACGGAAGCAATTTCAAACAACCAAGACCCACTCACAACCCTATCCCCAACTATCATCACAATTCTCATGACCCATCACCGATCAAGCAGAAATGGCAGTCTCCTTTGAGTCTCAGCCAAGGCTTTTTGACACAATGATAGGCAAGGGGCCAGGTGGTGGGATGGAGTACTTCTCAATCCGGCAAACCCGGCGCAAGATGTCCTCTTGGTTTTGGGGCCATTGGTAGCTGATTGTGTTTTTCAGCCATGTTGGGATGTGATCCTGTGGGGGTGAGGGGGAGCATATAGCAGTGCTGAGAGGGTACTATCATGGTGGTCAAGGGAGTAAAGGACAATACATTTATTACGCACTTGAATAAAGTGAGATTTTCCCACCAACCCTCCCCCAACACCAGTCTGAACTCCCCCCCCCCTTTTTTTCTCCCCACAACCAACTTCCAAGAGGGGGGGCACAGAAAGAAAGAATGCTAAAAGTTAAATTTCTTGTTCGTTAATGTGTTGCTTTGTTTGTGTTGCTTATCACAAACCACCTTCCTAGATCAGTATGCAGCAACAAAATTATCCATCAGAATTGTGTTCTATTGCCAGTCATGCATCTGTGAATCGACAGCCTTCACTTGCATCAACGTTTTGATTTTCAGTTATTTAATTGAAACAACTGAACAAAGAATATGCAAGTTCTTCTGACCCCCATCAAACCCTTTGAGGTCACTGTCATGACCATCATGACCTCACCTTGTGGGAGCCCGGAAACAGCACGGGGATCAAACGGAAATTCTTGCTGCCATTTGAGATGTATTCACTTACCAACTGCCAAAAACAGGTGCAAGTTAGAAAAAAAAGTTGACCCAGGGAGAAGGTGAAGTGGGGGGGGGGTGGGTGGGTGGGAGGTTTGAGGGTGAGGAAGTTGATGGCAATTTCATTTTCATTGTTAATTTTCAATGTAGATCGACATGTAAAAAGCAAACCATGTGATTTGACATAAATTGGTTAATATGTGACTTCTAAGTAGGTTGGCGTCAATTCATGAATGGCTTTGTAGAGAGTGGAAGCTAAACAGCTGGGGTAGGAATGGAGTGCGTCTTTAAACTTATGTCAAAGTATCAAACGTCCATCCTGGTTATTCACCATGATAAAAAAGAGTGTCGGATTGTGCACCATCATCCACGAGTCCAGGCCCATACCTCAAGCTATCACTCAAAAGGGGCAGCATGCAATGATCGTACGAGTTTGTAAAAGTTCACACCAACAATCGTCTTTCGTGGCTATTATATATTCAACATGAACATTATATCAGCTGGAGTTTTTGTGCAAGTACAAATAATAATGGAAGTTCAACAAATAAAACCACAGTTACATTTGAGATCCAATGTGTGCGTGTCCAAAAAGGCGAGAGAATCTTAAAAGAAAAATCTCATCAAAAAGACAGAAAGGTTGATCCAGGATGCCAGGAAACAGGTTCCCTCGAAGTCCAGCCTTTTTGGCTGCTGGTTGCATCACTGGCTCGGGGTGTGGCTATGCCACTGATACATTGCCCCTATGACCAGTACACTGGTGCTTATTTCACCAACCTCAGAAGGATAACAGGCTGAGTCAACCCCCTGGTGTTGATTCAACAGCAAATGGGACTTGAACTCATAACCTGAGGATCCCAAGCCACTACCCTAACCAATAAGCCAATGCCAGACTTTAGGAAACAGGTTATAGAGTTGATAAACAACATGGCACCAGTGGGGAACGAAAACCACTGGCATAGAAACAGACAAAAACTAGAGGGGGAGCACTCGGGAGAGTGCAAAACCTCCACCGCCAATACTGCTGGGTCACTCAAGTGAACCTTATATCTTATTCATTAAATATGTCAACAGTGCTGAGAGTTATAGTCCTTTTCTCCATTTTTTTTTGGGGGGGGGGGTTGGAAATCACTTAAAACATGTAAAAATGCAAAAAAAAAATCTAAATTTTGTTGAAAAAAAAGTTGCAAAAATTTTTTTTCTCCAACAATTTTTTTTGGGAGGGGTTGGAAATCACTTAAAACATGTAGAAATGCAAAAAAAAAATTTTTTTGGGGGGGGGAACAATTTTTTTCGGGGGGGGGTTGGAAATCACTAAAAACATGTAAAAATGCAAAAGAAATTTCTCAAACAATTTTTTTTGGGTGGGGGGTTGGAAATCACTTAAAATATGTAGAAATGCAAAAAAAAAATTTTCTCTAACAATTTTTTTGGGGCGGGGTAACAATTTTTGGGGGGGGTTGGAAATCACTTCAAACATGTAGAAATGCAAAAAATTTATCTAACAATATTTTTTGGGGGGTAAAAAATTGGGTGGGGGGTTGGAAATCACTTTAAAACATGTTGAAATGCAAAAAACTTTTTTGGGGGGGGGTTGGAAATCACTAAAAACGTAAAAATGCAAAAAATATATTTTTTTCTCAAACAATTTTTTTTGGGGGGGGGGTGGGTTGGAAATCACTTAAAATATGTAGAAATGCAAAAAAAAAAATTTTTCTCTTAACAATTTTTTTTGGGGGGGGGTTCGAAATCACTTAAAACGTAGAAATGCAAAAAAAAAATTCTCTATTATTTTGGGAGGGGAGGGTAAAAAAAATTGGGCGGGGTGGTTGGAAATCACTTAAAACATGTAAAAATGCAAAAAAAAAAATCTAAATTTTGTTGAAAAAAAAGTTGCAAAAATTTTTTTTCTCCAACAATTTTTTTTGGGAGGGGTTGGAAATCACTTTAAACATGTGGAAATGCAAAAAAAAATTGTTTTTTTGGGGGGAGGGAACAATTTTGTTCGGGGGGGGTTGGAAATCACTAAAAACATGTAAAAATGCAAAAAAAAATTTTCTCAAACAATTTTTTTGGGTGGGGGGTTGGAAATCACTGAAAATATGTAGAAATGCAAAAAAAAAAAATTCTCTAACAATTTTTTTTGGGGGGGGGGTAACAATTTTTGGGGGTTGGAAATCACAAAACATGTAGAAATGCAAAAAAAATTATCTAAATTTTTTTTGGGGGGGGGGTTCGAAATCACTTAAAACATGTAGAAATGCAAAAAAATTCTCTATTTTTTGGGGGGGTAAAAAAAATTGTGTGGGGGGTTGGAAATCACTTTAAAACATGTTGAAATGCAAAAAACTTTTTTGGGGGGGGGGTTGAAAATCACTAAAAACATGTAAAAATGCAAAAAATATATTTTTTTCTCAAACAATTTTTTTAGGGGGGGTTCGAAATCACTTAAAATATGTAGAAATGCAAAAAAAATTTTCTCTTACAATTTTTTTTGGGGGGTTACAATTTTTGGAGGGGTTGGAAATGACAAAACATGTAGAAATGCAAAAAAATTTATCTAACAATTTTTTTTGGGGGGGGGGTTCGAAATTACTTAAAACATGTAGAAATGCAAAAAAATTTCTCTATTTTTTTTGGGAGGGGAGGGTAAAAAAATTGGGTGGGGTGGTTGGAAATCACTTAAAACATGTTGAAATGCAAAAAAATCTTTTTTGGGGGGGTAACAATTTTTTGGGGGGGGGGTTGGAAATCACTTAAAATATGCAGAAATGCAAAAAAAAAAATTTTCTCTAACAATTTTTTTTGGGGGGGGGTAACAATTTTTGGGGGGGTTCAAAATCACTTAAAACATGTAGAAATGCAAAAAAAAAATTCTCTATTTTTTGGGGGGGGGGTTGGAAATCACTTAAAACATGTAGAAATGCAAAAAAAAATTTTTTTTTCTCTAACATTTTTTTCTTTTTGGGGGGAGGGGGACAAAGTTCAAAATTTAATGGCATGATCCTTGGACCATACCTAACCCCACCCCCACCAAGTTTCGTCGAAATCCGTCGAGGAGTTTTTCCGTAATACTGTTCACAAACAAACAAACAAATAAACAGAAAGGGGTGAAAACAGTAACCTACATCCATCTTCGAAGATGGCGGAGGTTAATTACGAGCAATCCCTCACCCAGACTTGTTTTGTGTGGTTTTATCATATGTATGTTATTGACGTACTCACATTCTAATTGTACGTACTTTATCGGTTGAAAAAAGATAATGTGTACTACTGGCTTCCACTAGGTGGCGTTTGTAGCCGACATGAGCCCATTCTGTGCAGACAGACAAACCAAAAAACAAGAATATGTCAGGTGGTATGATGAAAATCATGCAAATGATGTCAATGTCACCTTGACCTTTGAACATGGTTGCAACTTGATCCCTGTATCTTGAAGCGTTTCCGAGTTATCGTCTTTTTTTCTCCCATTAAAAAAAACCCAATACTTTAACATGGGTGACTGCGTTGCCATGGAAACGACATTATACGTCAACGGACCCCCCAGCCCCGACAGAAATCTTGTGTTTTAATAACGATGGGATTATCAAATCTGCTCGGAATTTCTAGGTGATGTCTTCCAACTCATTTGTATCAAGCTCGATCGATGTCACGTAGCAAAAAAAAAACTTTTGGTCGGATCTGTTTTATGCAAATGACGTCACTGCCACCTTGACCTTTGACATATAGTCAAAAGCCATTGACAGCCTCACTTATGGCCTCCAGAATCCTCTGGGAAAGTTTGACTAAGACAGCTGAAAGCGTTCGCGAGTTATCTAATCGCACTCACAGTAAATACCGAGCCGAGCCGAGCCATAACAAACGAGACAGACCGACACCGACCCTTTTTCTGAAGGATCTTTGCTTGTGAGCATTAAAAGTTCAAATTTTCAGTTTTCGACATAACAAACAGACAAACGAACTCAAATGTAATATCCTATCCTCCAGCAAGGACAATAAGGGAGGAATAGTTAAAGGTAAATAAGTAAAAAAAATTCAAGAAAAAGAAGAAAATCCAGCAAAATGTAAGGCATTAGCAGTCTTTGCAGATCATTATATTTCACCAACTCAACAAAACCTGTTGTGGTACAATAAACAAGGCCGAATGGCAAAGCAGTCATTATTCGGGAATGATAGGTATTAAAATGATAGCATTTATCAGCAATACAGGCATTTGGCATCTCAGCTTGGCCTTGACTTTAACAAATTGGACCCTCTATGGGTATGATATAAATGCCAGTTCACCTGCTGGTAAATAAATCTTGTTTGAAGACTGTGGTCATCGCTGTCATTCACCGACTCCACATCGTCCCGGTACTTTGGACTCACCGCGATAATGATCAGGTAGTTTTTCTGAAAGAGATCACAATTCCAAGTGAAAGATGTTATCTTTTTAACACTCCCAACTCTTTTTCTGAAGGATTCTTCGGGCATTCGCTTGTGGGCGTTAAAAGTTCAACGTTTCAAGAGGGGAGCCATTGTGTGCCGGTGCCGTTACCAAATTCCAGATCCCTGCCCTGACGATGTCTGGAATTTATCAAGATCACAACAAATCGAAACTATAAGGGCACTCGGGAGAGCGCATACCTCCACCACGTAATGCCTGATCCGTGAGAACATATCGGGCCCAATACATTTTTGAAATATCATGCTGTACAGGACGATATAGTTTTTGGCCCTATCTCTCAATGGTGAAGAATCACTGAAAAAAATATCAGATCCGGATCCGGATCTTCAGCAATATTGAATCAATTCTTCCTTGTCACACACCCAACATGTCCACCAAGTTTAATCCAAATCCATCCACAACTTTTTGAGATATCGTGCTATATATCGGTTTCGCCCGATCTCTCAATGGTGAAGAATCACTTCAAAAATTCGAGTAGCCAGATCTGGATCCGAATCTTCACCAAAATCTAATCAGTTCATCCTTGTCACACACTGAACCTGTCCACAAAATTTCATCCGGATCCCTCAACAACTTTTTGAGATATCCTGTACACAAACAGACAGACAAACAGACAGACAAACAGAAAGGGGTGAAAACAGAACCTCATTCACCTTCGGTGGCGGAGGTTAATATTGTTACGGCTGTGGAAATTCGCAGAACACCATAAAGGTCCGTAGTTCAGTTAGATCGATAAGTCTGTGTTCAGTTAGATTTCCCCACCGTTGTTTAATGGGCTGCGACCCTTTGAGGTAGGTTTTTCTTTTTCTATCGTTATTTTGAACTAACCACATCTCCACAACCATCACAACAACCAACATCACTCCCCTTAACCACAACAGCAACCACAACCACACCTGCCTCTCAACAACTACGCCATTCTCACAACTCCGCCAGCAACCGTCAACATCTCCACGCCACAAACATCGCCTTACCTTCGTTCCCGAAACGACACCATCTTTGCGCCAGCAGTGGTGGGATCCGATGAAATGGCATCACTGCAGGGAGAGGCAAGGGTTCTCTCGCCGTGCAGCGCAAGTCTGATGATTTCTACCACGTCCGCTTTGTGTGGAAGCTTCGCCTCGAAAAACGGATCACAGGGGAGAAAGGGGCGGGGCCTGTGGGGGTCGAAGGGTGTTGATTTCTACCACGTCCGCTTTGTGTGGAAGCTTCGTCTCGGAGAATCGGATCCAGAGGGCCGGTAATCTCTACCACGTCCACTTTCCGCGCGGGGTCAAGGGTCAGAGAGCAAAGGCCAAATCTCGTCCCCCCCAGCCCTATATAAGGGCGAGCAGAACGGAGCTTCGAGGCAATCTGGAGGGGTCGGAGAGCCAAGTGGAGCCCAAAGTCTGGAGAGTCAGTCGGAGAAAGCCAAGGAGCTGCGTGGAGACCACAGCTGGGGAGAGCTTTGCAGCGTCAAGGCAGTCAGAGGTGATCGGACCTCGGCGCGGTTCGCGCATCGCTGAAGAACGGACGGGGTCTTGGAGCATTCGACTCTTATAGAGCATCAACTTTTATAGAGCATCAACTCTGACAGAACACTAAAAGACCCGTTCGTTCCTCTCAACCGCGTTGCCGGCCGGGGCCCGGATCACCTCGCCGTCGCAAGGCCGCAATCAGGCGCGGCTGTCCTGGTGGCCGTGGGGAGCAGACGTCGCGACCTGCCCATCGTCGCACCTCAAGGGTGCGAGTAAGCCGCATCGGTCTCGCGAGCTCATTCGGTCAACCAAGGGTCACGCACTATAAAGGTCCACAGACCCTGTCTGCCACTCTCGTCTATGAGGGTGGCCCTTTCCTTCCTTTTTAGTGAATCTTGTGGCGCCGTGTCCTGAGAAGTAAAAACTGCCTAAGTGACCGTACATTTATTAATTATATTCGGTCGTCGTGCTTTTCCTTTGCATATGTCACGTGATTGCTTTTGTTTGCCTGCATGATTGACTGTATATGTGTACGTGTAAAATAAATGTGCTTTGTTTGAATGTATCCCGTTCGTAGCGTCCTCTTTCCCCTATTGAAAATGCCATCTTGCATCGCGTAATAAATAGTGGGGTTTCAAACGCCCGTTAAATAGAATCGGATCCGGCGAGGTCGGCGATAATACCCACTCGGTTATCACTGCAGAACGGAACGGACCGCTTAAGCGGTTCGTGTCCCAAGCCGACCTGCGTCGAGGTACGGCTGCTTGGTCGGCTCCCCGCGCAGGTACATAGGTATATCGAATTCGGCGAGTGACCCTATCTTGCGCGGGTAGACAATTGGCACGGCCGTGGTGGGGTTGAAGACCCACCCGTGACAGGGTTCCGGCGTTAGCTCCAGAAAGTCATGAGTAAATTGTCCGTCCGGTGGGCGACGCGGTTGCGATTAGAGGTATGCGGCCGATCGCACGCCGGCGGGCGCGAATTCGTAACAATATACATTGTGGGTAATCATGGGATGTTAAACTCCTCGGGAGGATGAAAAACAGGGAATGATGAAAAACTTGGGAGCCAAAATCACCAAATAAGACCCTGTTACATTTTATGCAACAACGATTCATCCGGAACATACTTCCATGATCATTTACAGGAAGAGGGCACTCTTTTTTTGGGGTCCAACATGTGTCAGGAATCAGTAGCTCATGCTGACAATAATAACAAGTGTATTCCAGACAATGTTGTTGTTGTTCATCTTTCGGCTGCTCCCGTTAGGGGTTGCCACAGCGGATCATCCGTTATGATCCGCATACTGATTTGGCACAGGTTTTACGCCGGATGCCCTTCCTGACGCAACCCTGGTCGCCTCTTACGACACAGGGATCAGGATTTGGGTTTCGCCATGATTCCGGGCTGCTCTACACCCTGCCCAGTGCAGAGCCCCCGTCCTCAAGCGATCCTCCAACCCAAGCCTCCGAGTCGCCGGATTACAGGCGCACGCCACTACGCCCGGTAAGTGTATTCCAGACAATATAAATGCAAAACAAGTCTGGAGACGGCGATGGTTCACGATCAATGTACACGGTTCGCCTTTTTTATTTTTTGACCTTCGAGGGGATGCCACGGGCAAACTGGCGGGAATCGGCAAAAACATAAATTATGAAAGTTGTAGTACTCGAAGAGCACTACTTGCATACCAACTTTCATTCGAAACAGTTGAAAACCCTCGGAGCTCGATGCCCAATTTATTGATTTTTTTTTTGACATTTTCTAAGTTAGTGACCTTGTAACCTTGACGTTGGGACGAAAATGAAAAATCGAGCTCCGTGGGGCTATGCAGGTGCCATTGGGCTAACCAAATACTGAAACCCCTGCCAGATTCGACAAACCCCCTCGGAGAAGATGTAACTTGAAATCGGCTATCCCCTAAAAACACATGTTTTTTGGGCGTGGCTCCGCCCATAATGGGCGCAACACGCCCATTCTCAGGAAAACACAACTAGATCATGATATATACCTCCCACCCAAATTTTATCAGGATCGGATCAAAACCCACGGAGCTATGCTCGGGACAGACAGACAGACAGACACACCCATAACGAATATAGTGGTCACTTACTGACTCGTGAACCAATAGTGGTCACTTACTGACTCGTAAACCAACAATAATGAACGGGGGGGGGGGGGAATTTTTTTTTAAATGTGTATGATCTCGCACAGCTTTTAAAATACCATGCCAAGTCGGAATGTCAACTTTCTTCACTTGGGGGCAATAATGTGCAGGTATTGCTGCCAGTAACTGCTGGGCCTTGAAGGAAGGTGCAATGAAGAGGAGTTTCTTTTGCTTATGGACATATGTAGAGTGCAATTAGAAAACGCGTGTTCCGCTGAGATAGCCTTCATGTAAGATTCATCAGCTTAATATGAAGGCTTTGGGGGAACATTCCCCTTCGTATGGAAACATATACTTGAGTGAATGTCATCCACACGAGGATGTCAAAGATGCCACATTTGAAGGCCGACCAATGACTGTGTGACTGACGAGGGACACGCTCAGAAGGTTGACGCCGTTCTGCAGGGGAACTGAAGCATCACCTGTACCGAGATTGGACAGGAAACAGCCTTTTCCCCTGCAAGTGTGTTCCATAAACTGACCGGAAAACTGGGAAGAGGAACGCTTGTGTTAAGTGGCTTCCACACGTGCTCAATAATGATCAGCTGGCCACACTCCACCTTGCGTTGATGTGTGTAGCTCAACGGCGGCATTGGCAATGCAAGCATGGCATGTCAAAGAAATAAATGAATAGGCGTTCCATTGCAAGGAATTTCAATGCAGCAGGAGGCCATTAGGCCCACTAAACTTGCGCAATGCCTGCCAACATATTGTTGTTTGTCCGTGCTCTATGCTTTTCAAATGCCGAACATCAAGCAAGGAAGAGGCAAGTACCATTTTTCAAGTGTTTGGTATAACATGGGTGGGATTTGAACTGCGGGCCTCTCAGAATCAGAGCAGACATTTTAAACATTACGCCATCGAGTCTGGTGATGTTGTAGGAATGTATCCTGACAGTGGCTGAAACACAAGCATACTCATTTGATTCGCAGATGAAGAGGCAAATTACTGAATGGCGGTCATCACAGTCACCAATCAAGAAAATCATTTGTCACAGCCAAGTAGCACTGCTCTTGATGCACATCACGGTCTTCTTCCATTGTGGCCTCCAGGATCATGTTGTGATCGGGGTGTATTACATGAAGGTGCTGCAAGAAAAATGAGTCCATCACTGTATCAAAGCAATCCAAATTGTTTTCAGATAGCTTGATAGTCCTCCAGGATAATGCAGTGTCTCATCGCCAGGTAAATGTGAAGTTCTTGGTGCAGAAGTGAGGTTGGGACATTCTTCCACACCCTCCATTTTCTATACTAACAGAGCCTGTCCGCCGCATCGCTGATAGACCAATTAGTCGTTTTATTTCCGAAAAATTTTGGGTGAGAAGAAGAAGGAAATGAAGACAAATATTTACCCGTGCAAATAGTGCTTTAAGCTCAGCATTGCCCAGGTAAAAAAAAGGAAATTGTAATACCCTCTGCCACCACCATTGGGTGGTGCTCCATGAGAGACATTTAAATAGAGAATTTACACCACCCTTGCCCCCCCCCCCCATCTCTGCGTGAGACCGTAGCCACATAGCCTGTGTTACACCCCACACAAAGTTGTATTTGTACCCCGAGTTTGGGTTTCGTGACGTAAAACATGTGGCCGTGCATAAGGAACAAAGAAAGCCACAGAGCGACAGAGAGAGGGGGGAGAGAGAGAGAGAGAGAGAGAGAGAGAGAGAGAGAGAGAGAGAGAGAGAGAGAGAGAGAGAGAGAGAGAGAGAGAGAGAGAGAGAGAGAGAGAGAGAGAGAGAGAAAGAGAAAGAGAGAGAGAGAGAGAGAGAGAGAGAGAGAGAGAGAGAGAGAGAGAGAGAGAGAGAGAATGGCATGTGTGTGTGTGTGTGTGTGTGTGTGTGTGTGTGTGTGTGTGTGTGTGTGTGTGTGTATGTATTGTTGCGAATTCGCGCCCGCCAGCGTGTGAACGGCCACGTAACTCGAATCGCGGAACGTCGCCCACCGGACGGACAATTCTGTCGTGACCCTCTCGGACTAACGCCGGGAGCTAGTCACGGGTGGGCCTTTCGGCCTCACCACGATCGTGCCAATCGGGCCCCCGCGTGGGATAGGGTTGTTCGCCAAATTCGACCTACCTAAGTACCCACGCGGAGGGTAGACCGGGCGATCGCACCTCGCCGCAGGTCGACTCCGGACACGGGCCACTTAAGCGACCCGTTCAGTACTAGCGGGATAACCGAGCGGTGTTATCATCGGCCTCGAAGGTTCCGATTAATTATCGGGCGTATTAAGCCTACTACCAACCCTTTACGTGAAGCAAGATGGAGATTCAATTAAAGAAAAGACGAAGCGAAACGGGAAAACAGTACAATATAATGCACATTTATTCCGCGGCACACGGAGAGCACACATATACACCACCACCACCACCACTGGGACCATACTCTGTGCAGAGCGTTGGTGCTGCCGAAGCAGTCTCCTTGGCGATTGGGTACAATCCTGGACGGGTCGCCACTCCGACA
>NC_140961.1:37759980-37819980 GCF_056783735.1 Eptatretus burgeri
TGGAGTCATCTTTATCGGCCTCCGTACGCTTTTCGTTCAGCGTGGGCGTCATGCTGGCTGTGTTTCCTGGGTTGTGAAAAACACCATTCATGCAGCCTCTTAAGAGGTATTTATTCGCATGCCTTTTAAATGCAACCGGCAAACCTCCCCAGACCATCGGAAGCTTGAGTCGAAACCCCGCACTGCCAAGCACACATGACTCGCCGCACACGCCGGTTTAGGGCTCGCCCGGGAACGAGGATCTCTGTGCTGCAGCTCCCTCACCGCGGCGCCGCACGCGCTGATTTACCTCAGGAATAATCAGACGAAAAGAAGAGTGGGGACGAAATGAAGGAGAAAATGATTTCAGCAACACTAGCTATTGGATCGTCGCAACGCACTCTCTTGTTGTCCCGCTAAACCAAAGGAAAGGGACTATCTACATGTATAATAATGGAATAACTGTCTTGGGACACCTATCTGTTGTATGCATGTGGTTCCGAGAACCGCAACAATATGTATGTATGTATGTATGTATGTATGTATGTATGTATGTATATATATATATCTATATATATATATATATATATATATATATATATATATATATACATATATATATATATATATATATATATATATATATATATATATATATATATATATACATATTGTTGCGGATTCGCGCCCGCCGGCGTGCGAGCGGCCACGTAACTCGAATCGCGGCACGTCGCCCACCGGACGGACAATCCCGTCATGACCCTCTCGGACTAATGCCGGGAACTAGTCATGGGTGGGCCTTTCGGCCTCACCACGATCGTGCCAATCAGCCCCCCGCGTGGGATAGGGTTGCTCGCCAAATTCGACCTACCTAAGTACCCACACGGAGGGTAGACCGGGCGATCGCACCTCGCCGCAGGTCGACTTCGGACACGGGCCACTTTAAGCGACCCGTTCCGTACTATCGGGATAACCGAGCGGTGTTATCGTCGGCCTCGACGGTTCCGATTAATTCTCGGGCGTATTTAGCCCACTACCAACCCTTTACGTGAAGTAAGATGGAGATTCAATGAAAGAAAAGACGAAGCGAAACGGGAAAAACAGTTCAACATAAAGCACATTTATTTCGTGATGGCACACGGATAGCACACATATACAATTATACACCAAAAGCAAATGTAAAAGAAGAAGAAACACACAATAATGCACAAAAAGCAAATGTAAAAGCAAAACACAATGCAGATCTACCACCGACTACCGAGCACATGGCAACACTTATACAGTTTTACTTCACAGACGGCGCCGACAACACATATACTCAAAGCAAAAGAAAAAGGGACCACCCTCAACGATGAGGGGGCAGACGGGCCTGGGGCCGAGACCGTGTCGAGCCTACCCGTCTGGTGATGAGCCGCAAAATGGCGGTGGCCCCCCGACTCCGCGGGCCTCGCTGGCACTGCCTGGTATGGGGTGGGAACGGGGCCCCCTTCTCGCACTATCTCAGCGCGGGGGGAAACAGGAGGGGGTTGTTGATGCTCGAGGGAAGGAGGATATCTCGCTGGCTCGAGTCCCGCGACGAGCGTCTCCACCGCGACCTCGGTCGCGTTATCGGCCTCCCCTCTCCGCAGCTCCCTGACTCTGACACGAGCGCCCCCTTGACTGCCTTCGCCGCCGCCACCTCTCCAACTCTCCCACTCTCCACAGCTCCGTCCAACTGCTTTCTCCGAATCTTCTCTTGACTGACTCTTCCCAACTCAACTGCCTTTTTGGCGAGTGAACGTGGCCCTTTATAGCCCCCGTGGCTTCGCTCCTTCACCTTCGACCCTTTACCTCTGGCTGGCTCCCCATTGGACAGAGGAAAATTGGGCGTGAATGCTTTTTGATCCGCGAATCTGCATATAGCGATCATACTCCGACGCACCTGGAGGCGGGGCCAAATCGCCCCATGCTCACTGATAGGACGGAACAGAAGTGGGCGTGAATAGTTTTTGATCCGATTGCTTCGGAAAGGCTGGTGTTTTCGCACCCGCTGCTCGGTGCGCGCCCTGCACGAGTCCAGGATCGGCGCCCACAAGCGGCGCGGGAATGGCGGTGATGCGATGGTTGCGAGAGCGAGATGTGACGGCAAGGGTCGTGGCTGTTGTTGTGAAGCGGCGTTGCGGTTGGTGGTTGTTGTGTGATGGCTGTTGAGACGTGGTTGGTGGTGGTTGTGGTGGTAATAATGGCGGCTGGTCCAAAATAAAGATAGTAAAAGAAAAACGGCTATCTAGAAGGGTCGCAGCCCGAATGAATGACATTTATTCCCTCTAAACAACAGGTTTGGGCCTAACTACACATATACTTGCAGAGATATCTCACCTACGGGACCTGAATGGTGGTTTGCGAATTTCGTCAACCACAACAATATATACATATATATATATATCTATATATATATATATATATATATATATATATATATATATATATATATATATATATATATACATATATATATATATATATATATATATATATATATACATATATATATATATATATATATATATATATATATATATATATATATATACACATATACCCAGTACAGAGCTGTTACTATTAGATTAATACCAATAACCGAACAAGAAGCAACCATTATGACGACCGTAGACATTATGACAACTTTATGCTCTAAATGGTGAGGATTACCGTGCTGCCATTTTTTATTTGTCCAACTGCTGGTGATCATGCATTAAATTCGAGGGTTATGGTGATGGTGGCCCCCATACTCTCGCCTGTGTTTTGGGGCATTCACAACACTTATTAAATGTTCCCATGGCTAAGAATCAATCCTCTGGAGGTCGCCTCTCCATCGCAGATAATGATAACTACTTTCACCACTGAAGGTGGATGGAGGTTATGTTTTCACCCCTGCCTGTTTGTCTGCTTGTCTGCCTGTGAGCACGATATGTCAAAAGGTTATAAACGAATTTGGACAAAACTCGGTGAGCAGGTTGTGTGTGTGACGAGGACAAATTGATTCGATTTTGGTGAAGATTTGGATCTGGACACTCGAATTTTAAGTGACTTTTCACCAATGAGTCTTTGGACCAAAACGATATACAGTGTAGCACGATGTCTCAAAAAGTTATGAATGGATTCAGAGGGAATTTACTGGACAGGTTGGGTGTGTGACAAGAACAAATTTATTCGGTTTTGGTGTAGATCTGGATCTGGATTCGAGAATTTAACATTTTTTAAAACTGATTCTTCACCATTGAGAGATTAGGGCCAAAGACTATATTTGGCATGATATTTCAAAAAGTTGTGGATAGATTATGACAAAACTTGGTAGATGAGTTGGTTCGGTGACAAGAACAAGCTGATTCAATTTTGGTTCAGGTTTGAATCCATATCAGACCTATCAGTAGGATAGAAAACGTCAACTGTTCAGCTTAACGGAGGTATGCGCTCTACTGAGTGCCATTCTAGTTTTGATTGAGCTGCCACGGGGATCGAACCCACACCAATGAGGCGAACTTCAGGGTGGATATATGGAATTGTTCATAACAGTTATTGCTTTCACTTCAACCAGTATTCATATTTGTCGATTGTATGTAAGTAACATGTTGTCCAAAGTCATATGCAAAATTCTTCCATGAGCATCGATACCTAAATAGAATTACATTTGAAAATGACCCTTGTGCATTAAAAAAAAATGCTATTATTTTATAACAAGGCATTCATTATCGTTGATGATAATCATGATTCTGGCATGGTTACATATCAATTTCATAGCTGTTGTCATTGATTATGATGACAATGCATGCTAAAACTTACATCATTTAGAAATCTTTGCATGTAGTCCACATTGTCCATGCTTTGGACAAGCTTGTTCAGCATGTCTATCTGAAAAATGTGAAAAAAAATTGATCACATTGTTACTTCACTACAAAAGTGTACTTGCCATAGTTAAACTTACCAGACTTTTGGCTTCTGTGATATATGATCAGTGTCGAGTACATTGCTCCGAGTGAGTCCCTAACAGAGGTATGAGCCAAGTAAAAGAGGGTGATTGTTTTTGTACTGCTACTAAGGAGATCCGTCAGACATGCACGGTACACGACTCACCTCGGTGTAAAATCCATTGCTGCAAAGCCACGAGACAAATCGGTTAACTTCCCTGGTGTGGCACTCATTGTCACGGGAATATGTAACAAACACCTTGCCTGTAAGAGTTCAAGAAAACAGTTTCAGTCTGTAACCTGTTCAAATATACAAAAAGGTACAGGAAGGAAAGAATGGCAGGGATTGAAGAAAATTCGAATGTGGCATACAAAGTGGTAATTTGGCCACACCATTTTCAGGGCTACTAAGAATTATAGGGTGGGGACAGTGTTGGCAGACAAATAATAAGGGTTACAACATAAATGAGAATGTGAATGAGTTAATGAGTGCATGGGAAAGGATCTAAATTGTAGAAACGCGTGTATGTGCATCATATGATGTATAACAACATTATTAGGTGTAATGGATTTAAGAAAATGCATCTCCATGTATCCAATGCATATCTGACTTGGAATTTATCAATAACTAGCAGGGGTACCCAGCGTTGCCCAGTCTAAAAAAAATTTGTAGGGGCAAAAACACTTCCCTATATCCACTAAGGAATGGAGTCAGGGATCGTTTAATATTATCTTTCACATAGCTACAATGGCTTCGGCACTATAGCGTGATTTAAAAATAATCTGACACAGTTGATGTCCAACTCGCAATCACGTGAGATTTGCGGAAACCCTGTGGAATTGCAACTGTCAAGTGACGATGAGACTCAAAACCAAGACATCTCAAAATCAACTTTGCACCTCGACCTGGAGAAATGTACTGCACAGGGTGATGAAAAAGTCCCCTTACCCCCTGCGTCATAATCTATCCTGGTACGTTTTGTATGTATATGCTTATGTTAATGTTAATATTTTGGTTTTTATGACTAAAATTTTTGTGTATTCATAGTTTACATTTATACCTCGTGTGTGTTCATTATATTAATTTATCAGGTTATGCGGGGGAGGTAACGGGACTTTGTAAACACCCTGTAGATTATTGGCTGAGGCATTGTAAAAGTGTTACCTTAGAAGTGGAATTCAATGTTATTCATCGAAAGGATGCTGGTGAATGTACCGTTTATGGTTCTGGGTTAATTTTGCCCCTAATCTATAAATATGGTGCCGTTTAGGAAGAAGAAGAGGTACCCACAACTTTGACTACTTCCAGAAGAGGTTCATTTGTATATAAATGTCTCATGATTGTTTTGCATTAATTTATACAGATGTGTATTGGAATACAACATTAATCAAAAAGGCTTCGTCACTACAGAATGATTAACAATCCCCCCCCCCAAAAAACCCCAACTTGTTTTAAAAAAAAAATTCAAAACATTTTTTTGCCTAAAACACCCCCAGGCACTCACTGATGAACCTCTGAAAATTTGAGATCTGTTCAGCCATCTCAGGGAAAAATGGTGACATGCAGACATACACAAAGATAGCCAGACAGACAAAAAATGGCTCTATTATAGTGTTGATTCCCCTCTGCTGGATACTTGTACTTCATCAATATCCCCCCAGTTGTAGCAGGTCCTGGGGAGCAGTGGAGTGACTGATGCAGTCATCCCATGATGCCCATAAACAAGCAGGGGATGTCTAATTCGCTACAATATCAAAACAACACTGAATCTTTCTGAAAGATGATGGTATATAGCTATAGCGAAGTCCACAGGCTATGCTATTCAAGGAAACGGACAGTTAAATTTCAGCTTCTCTCCAATATTCCCACCTCAGTCGTAAAAATTCAAATAACGAGGACTCGAGAAGGCAAAGCTCCCTTTTCACTCACGCTGTTGATCGGTGAGGGCGACGCTGTTACCTTGAGGAACAAACTCTGTTCCTATCATTTTATGTTGTCTTGTCCTGCAAAAGTTCAAAAATACTGTCAGCCAAACTTAAGATGGAGAATATAGACCTTGATGATCTGTATTAGAGTGTTAAGGAACTTATTAAGGAACCCTGTGGTTCAAATAATGAAAGTTATGTTTCAGCAATTGTGGGTCGTTGGTTACATAGTGAGTGTTACTTCACCATCAGATGATATCACCACCAGGGACACCATCTGATAATGTTATCATACAAGCCCCACCAAGTAACAAATCCCATTTTAGTAGTTGGGAAGGAATTGTCGCCCAATACCATGCAGAGGTGCTCCACAATACAAGTGCTGGTAAGATGAGCACAGGAAGTAGCTTACTGAGGATGCAGTTTCCATGAAAGCTGATTATGTGGTTGCCTCCTGCAACAATCTGATGATTCATCTCGCCGTTGATCAAACTGAGGTATTCCTGTGAAACAACAGAATCAGTTACAAGTAACCCCCCCCCCCTCCCCTCCCAAAACCTTCCTCAATCACTACTGTGCACTCACTCGTAATGTGCCTAAGTTCATGTAATCTCATGACCTGAATTCAGTGAAGAATATTTATCCTTGGAAGCTGTTTCATCAAGCATACGTATGACAAGGGTAGTTCAAAATTGACTTTTACCATCGTTTACAACCAAGCTCGTTTATTCGTTTATTATAACCTTGCCGTGTGATAATCGCCGCACTGTGCAGCTAATTGTCCAAATTTTAAAAAGCTCCTTATTTTTGACTTCTTGTAAGCATACATTTCTTAATTATTCACTGTTCTACCCTCTTTGTTATCTCACTTGTCGCCATCTTGATTTTCAGCACGTGCATCAAAGTGGGCGACATGATCATGGGCATTGGTTTGGCCTAAGTCACATTTGGCACGGCGGCCGTAGGGTCGACAAAATCTACGGCCACTAGCAATTATAGGGCGGCCGCAGTATTTCCACGGTCACACAATGTAGCAGTCACATATGTTTTTATTTTTCGGGGAGCCGCACAGCGTGTTTATAAATTGTGGAGACTGAAAACGTGGGTGTGCCGTACGGTCTTTGATTTGATGTCGCACGGTGACCTTAGGGCGTTCCTGCGGCGGCCATAGAATTTTCAAGGCAGACCCAAGGTGCCCGCAAGGCAACCGCAGGGCGACCGCAGGGGGGGCCCTAAGGCGAACGTGCGGCCAGACGGACGGTAACGAGTGGGTTTTTTTCATTTTTTTTTAATTTTTTACCAGTTCTTTTGTTTCGGCTTGTCGAATTGCTACGGCGAACGTAGAAATGAAAAAAGTTATAACTCCGCGCTATAATTCCAGGGCGACCCTACGGCCTGTAAAATATAGCCAAACGGCGTAGGGCCACCCTGAGGCCACCTCAGAAACTCTGCGGCCGCCGCACGTTTGTCAATTCAGAGGGCGTACGGCCGCCGTATCCTCGCCGTAGAGCAAATGTGACTTAGGCCTTAACAGCACTATCGAAACGAATTTCCTAAAAAATTATTGACAAACATTACCTTTTAATAAACAAAAGTACAGATTAAGTTTGAAGCACCCCTTGCACTCAAGTTGCTCTTTCCGCATTAACGTACCACAAGAAACACGATCCAATTGTGGTGCTGGCTGTTGACAACAATGATGTTGATATGCATTGTAAGGGTGGTCACCACCATTAGAAAGCAAAGATCTTGGAGGTTCGAGGAGTCTTAGGTCACTTCTTTGTTGAAATGATGGAGCGGCTTGCATAGAAGTTAAAGTGGGTCTTTCCGCAGGAATAATGACTTGGCTGTAAATATTTTCACTTCTTGGATCACGTGAGGGGGTGGAATGATGGTAGTGTGTTTGTAGCGGTGATCCCCTCACAAAGTGGGAACAAGTTGGCCGTTGAACCTGAGGGTTGACGCTGAAAGCAGGAGAAACGCATCTGTTCCCTCTTCCACCAATGGGTAACAACTGAGGATTGCACTCCACGGGTACCACATTTACATGTGCTTCTCCATGGTAAGGTAGTCGGTGTGGGTCAGCATGGGGCATCGCAGGCTCTGTTTTTGCAAGTAAAAGACAAATCGATCAAGCATATAGTGTTGGTACATGATGCTGAGCAGGAACTAGAGTGATTAATATTACAGAAAGACAGGACGATATTCGTAGTTGTACATGGGAGAGCAAATTAAATAGGTAGACCTTAATCTGAGGAGTTGAAAGATAGCTACAGGGTAATCGTCGTCATTCATATTCAGCACAATGCTGCGGGGTGGCATCAATGGCTGAGGGAGTGGCTGTGCCTCTGATACATTGCCCTCTGCTGGTTAGGGTAGGAATTTGGAATTTGTTCATGGTGCTGGCGATAGGTCACCGACTCTTCACGGAGGACACCATGGGATCTTTAACGTCCACCAACGAATGCTGGCAGATGGGATTTAACGTCCATCTGAGGGACAGCAGGCAGTATTGATGAATCACCTTGCCTGTGAAACATTAGGCTGAGAGTTTTATTGCTGGGTCAGGATTCAAACACAGGCTAGACAGCTTAGAGACGAGTGTGCGTACTTCGACTAAGCCATCCTGTCAGCCCAGTATAGGGGAATTGCATTCTTCCAAGAAAATGAATTCAAAGAAAGTAGTTGTGAGCAAAGTAATAGATGTTAACCTGTGTTTGGAAAAATGGTGTTCGCAGCAAAGTTTTACCATTATCAAGTCATTGGAAACATTGCAGGGATGAAGGTTGTGCTTTCAGAAAGATGGGCAGAGTCCAAATAGGAAGGGTACAGGACTGTTTGCTGAAGGAATTGAGGAAATAAGGGCTATTTTTTCGGCTAGGGACAGAACATAGGCTACAAAGGAAGGAACCAACCAAATTTAATAAAATTGGTCGGAGCAGGCCAGAAAGAAAAATGACAAGAAAACAGGAATTAACTCGAAGGGCACTCGGTCGAGCGCATACCTCCGCCACGCAATGCCTGATCCACGAGAATACATCAGGCCCAATACATTTTTGAAATACCATGCTATACAGTACAATATCGTTTTTGGCCGTATCTCTCAATGGTGAAGAATCACTGAAAAAATGATTGGATCCAGATCCAGATTCAGATCTTCACCAAAATTGAATCAATTCTTCCTTGTCACACACCCAACATGGAGCATGTCTACGAAGTTTCGTCCGAATCCGTCCGCAACAATTTGAGATGTCATGCTATATACAGTATAAATATATCGTTTTTGGCCCTATCTCTCAGTTGTGAGATATCATTTGGCCTCAGTTGGCCTCCATCTCTCAGTGGTGAAGAATCACTTAAAAAATTCTAGTAGCCGAATCCGGATCTGGATCTTCACCAAAATCTAAACAATTTGTTCTTGTCACACACCCAATCTGCCCACCAAGTGTCATCCAAATCCATCCACAACTTTTTGAGATATCCTGCACACAAACAGACAGGCAAGCCGGTAGGCGGTGATGGGTCGCCGAGCATGGAAACTATAAGATATAGAGCAAAATGGATGTCATATAGCGGATGGGGAATCACCTTAAGGTTATGCATATCAAATCTCATCCAGTTCCATCTACTGATAACTACTACATCTACTACAATGTAGTACTACAATGTAGATAACGACTACAACTACATCTACTAATCCATTTGAATGAAAAGTACCGAAAATGCGGTTTGAAATCGGAAATCCCCAAAGTTCGAGGGGGTGCTGTGGGTGAACAAAGATCTAAATCGAAAATTCGGCTCGATCGTTTGTGCACAATGTATTCCAGACGATTAGTGTGAATTTTCATGACCATCCGACCATAACCCGAGAAGGAGTAGCATTTGGCGCGAAGGCACCTCCAGCTCTCGCATATTATCGATTTTTTGCACTAATTGACCTTTGACCTCTGACCTAAGCGAAATCGGTCAATATGTCCTGAGGCAAAGTTGTAGTACTCATTGAGTACCATGAACCTGCAAAGTTTCATTCTTATCGATGCACTCACCTGGTCGCGAGGGGCCTTCAATTTTCGCCAATTTTCGCGCAAACCCTAATTGTAGGGGGTGCTGCGGGTAAAGTATTCCATGCATCACAAAAACCGGAATATATTTGATAGAGCATCACCTGTAGATCATTCGTGCCAAATTTCATAACCCTACGTGGGATAATGGCTTTCGGAATTGATTTCGCGTGAACGGTACTGATTTTGAAGGTTTTTCGGTTGTTGCGAGGGAACCAAAGCATCCCTAGCAACCATCACAATTTCCAAAGCACTAGGTCATAAGATGTACCTATCACCCGAGTTTGGTCAAAATCGGCCCTCGTTTACTACCAATTATGCTGATGACAAACGAACAAACATCCAAACAAACAGACAGAATTACTGACAATAAGGGTCACCTATTTCGGCGACCCAACAGACATTGGTGAAAACATGACCTCCTTCCACCTTTGGTAGCAGAAGTAATAATGATGGAACAAACAATAAACCATTACCTACTGTCAAACATATGCGATACAGAACAATGAACAATAGAGATGCCTTAAATAACTATCTCCTTAAGGGCCCTCAGACACACCACAGGAGATAGACCAGCGAGGTTACAGGACAGAAATACCGCAAGCATGGTCCGGCAGGACACGGCTAGCACAGATGCAAGGTGGCAAAAAGGCAGTCGGAGCAGAGTGGCCATTGCAGGTAGGAGCCCAACATGAGGTGCGAGAGGGGAGGGGTGACTGGGTGGGGATGTTGAGCTACGCGGCAGCTCGAGCAAACTTCATACCTTTTTCAGAAATCAGTTCCAGCAACTGCAGCGTCACCTCGCCGCTGCACACAACTTTATCATCTAGGCCACATACATCATGGATGACGAGCCGTGCCCCTACCCTCTCACTCACCATTGACCTGAAGGCCTGTTTGATGGGTGAAGGATCACCCATCTCCTTGTCACCAGTGCGGTCCCTTCCTCTATGGTCTTGAGCTATTCGCAGTCTTGCTTTCCCACCAAGATAGTGCCTCAAGGCCTACCGAAGCTCTTTAAAAGGACAAATAATACAGATTACAGAGGGTAGAACAGTAAATAAAAGGTTCAGAGGGATGGTGGTTTTTCGACACAGACACTGGAATAGGTGGATATTATCCAACTATTACATAAGCGACGCATTTCTAATATCACAATTAATTACGTCATGCTGAAATTTTTCTGTAAGGCTCACTTGGCTGCACCTGGATGGGTTTGAGGGTAGTGGGGGTAGCGGCTGAATTCCGAATCCTATCCAGGCTCCTCCTGATGATTCTATCTTTGGTCTTTGCTTCTTCAGGTTCCTTTTTGGTCTTCCGTTTCATGACGCTTTTACATTTCTAAGGATATAACTGCACTATCCGAAGCATTAGTAAGCCATTTCCACAACAATATCGCCCCTTACTTTTTCGCTGCAACAGACAAAAAAATTAACTAACCCTGAGTATTATTAGACAAAAACATACAAAATCGACCAACAACAAAAACTACTGCAGTTAAATAAAAAGTGGCACATCATTTTGGACCAACACAGACACGCACACACACGAATGACATAGCATGACGAGCACGCTTTGAGTCAGCGCTACACTTCATACGAGAGGCTGGTTTCTTTCTTTGTAATTAATATAATTATGCTCATTCTGCACTATTTTCCTTTATAAATCACACATTTTGCATTACAGTGCCTTACAATCCACAGCAGAGTTTTTTTTTTATGGTGGAGAGTGCGGTTTACAACAGAGTTTTACAACAGTTTCTCAGTTGCGCATGCGTAAACGGTGTTCAAGAGCTTGTGGTTGTATTGTTTTTATTTTATACAATTTTTTTTGATAGTGCAGGTGCAATATCCAAGAGACAATGTCACTTCCTCCCATTAGAATCATTGTGATCGCTTCAGCCATTATTGTGCTCTGCTGTCTGCCAAAATTGAGAGACAGAAGAAGTACAATTCGGCGATTTTGCGATCTCCGATCTCCTTATTTGGTACTTGAGCAATGCATTCTGAATTTGATGGGGTGGTCATTTCCCCCCTCCCCCCACCCCACCCTGCCATCCCTACATGCAGAGTACTACCGTACTCTATGATATAGATTATCCGAGAGGTGAGGAAGGGCTGTTAGATGGGTTTTGGGTGGGATGGGAAGAAAAAATGAGGCAACTTGGAGAGCTACGAGAAGACAAAGCTCCAGGACCAGATGCATTCGCTTAAGTTAAGTGGGGTAGCAGAGCAGACAGGTGAGATGTTCAATTGATTTTTTTTTTTTTTTTTTTTTGTATACCTTGGTCGAGGCTCGTATGAGAGCTAACACACAACTCACAGCAAGGAGGCATGAGACAAGAGGGGTGGGAGTGGAAGGGACAAAACATTGGGGAACAGACACAGGTGAACTGTGGAAGGGAGAGGGATGGGGATGGGACGGGGAACATGGCGAGGAGAAGATGGACATTACAGGGACTTTCAGGAAGGAAAACAGGAGAATTGAAGGAAGTGGGCATTGGTGGATTATCGGGGGTAGAAAAGATCGAGGATTTGGATGGGGGAAGATAAGAGGTGGTGGTGAACAGCTGTTTTGAAAGCCTGGAGGGAAGAATGGGAAAGAATAGAGTGAGGAAGTTTATTCCAAAGGCGGGAAAAAAGAGGAATGAAAGAGTGAAGATGAGCAGTGATTCGTGATTTTGGTAGTTTTACCAGAAGGGGGTTGTTGGCGGACCTTGAGCGCCCTGTGGAAATGTGGTTGGGACAAATCGCAGAGAGAGCAGGGGGCAAGGCTGGAGAGGAGTCGGTAGAAGACAGAAAGACCACCGACCAACCTGCGGTGATTGAGTGAGAGGCCCAAAGACTCAGCTTCATTGCGGGAGATGCCAATGATCTTAAAGCCCTGGTTTCGACAGCGTGAAGTCGAGAAAGGTGGGAGGCAGGAGCACCAGCCCAGAGGGGAGAGCAGTACTCCATCAGGCTACGGACAAAAGCTTTGTAAGTAGTCAGGAGCTCAAGAGGGTCGAGGAAGGACTTTGCACGACGGAGGATTCCCAGTCGGCGACTGGCTTTTGAGGCAAGGTTGGAAATGTGACTTTCCCAGGAAAGGTCATGGCAGATAGTGAGACCCAGAAGCTTGAAAGACTTCTTCCAGTGGATTGTTGAGAAAGTGGATGGGGGGGTTTTGTAAACGGTCCTTTCGAAGAGACATAGTGAGAGTGTGAGATTTGTGTGGATTGAAAGACATGTTCCACGTGTTGGACCAGTTTGTGATTTTATCCAGATCTGCAGTGAGCGAAGAAGCTGCTGCTTGCCGGTCTGAGGGATGACAGATGGTACGGCAGAGGGTGGAGTCATCGGCAAAGAGAAATAGAGGATTTTCCAGAGAGTCCGAGAGATCATTGATGAAAACCAGAAAAAGAACAGGGCCCAGAACGCTACCTTGAGGAACTCCAGCCTGCACAGGAAGAGGGGATGAAAGAACTCCATTTAGGGCCACACGTTGACTGCGACAGGAGAGGAAGTCTGCGAGCCATGAGTGGAGATGGCCTTGAATACCATGGGAAGAGAGTTTGGTGAGTAGGGCAGGGTGCCAGACTGTGTCAAAAGCACGTGATATGTCCAGGGATACGGCTCGGATTTCCTGTCTGGCATTGAGGACCTCCATCCATTGATGGGAGAGCAGTAGCAGCATATCCAGGGTAGAGTGACCTGGTCTGAAACCAAATTGATGATTGGAAATCAAGCCATTGGAGAAGAGGAAGGATTTCATGTCTGAAGCAATGATGGATTCCATAACCTTGCTGATGATTGGGAGAAGGCTGATTGGTCTATAGTTACAGGGATCTGTTTTTGCACCTTTTTTATGCAGGGCAGTGATGTTAGCAGATTTCCAAGCAGATGGCAGATGACCTTGGGAAAATGAGAGGGTGAATAGAACAGAGAGAGGGTGAGCAAGAGCAGAAGAGCAGGCTTTGAGGACACGTGGGCTGATGCCGTCTGGACCGGTTGCAGAATCTGACTCGAGGTTTGAAAGCAAGCTCTCCACCTTGTCAGGAGAAAAGGATACAGAGTCCAGGGACAGTTGGGTGCGACTGGGTAAAGTGGGTAGAGATAGTGATGGGTTTGGGACACAAGATTTAGCTGCAAACACCGAGTTTAGACATTCAGCTTTATCACGTGTGGAATCAGCAGTGCGGCCATTTGAGGTAAGGGGAGGGGATGGAGGGGGAACATACACCAGAAACAGATTTGATTAAACGCCACCAGGATTTTGAGGAGGGAGAGAGGTCTGAGAGTTCAGACTTGAGATGAGAAAGATGTTGTTTTCTGGCTCTCCTGAGGGTAGATACACACTTGTTCCGAGCTTTGTGGAAAGAACTGAGATTGCCCTCAGTTGGGTTTGCTTTCCATGAGGCAAAGGCAAGTTGTTTCAGGACAACTGCCTCGCCACAAGCTTCAGTAAACCAAGGGCGGGAGGAAGGGTAAGACAACTGAACACGAGAGGGGATAAATCTGTGCATGAGGGAGAGCAAGTTTCTTTGAAAGAATTCCCAGGATGAGTTGATGTTTGAGAAAGTAGTGATAGGAGACCAGTCTGTAAGTTTGATGGCTGCTCGGAGACCCTGCCAGTCGGCTCGAGTGAAATTCCAGACTCGACGACGGTGAGGTGGTTCTCTGATAATAGCCAGAGAGATGTCCACTTTAACAAGGATGTGGTCAGAAGAACCAATTGGAGCGAAGGAAGAGCAGCAGATATTGTCAGGGAAATTTGTCAAAATCAGATCCAGAAGAGATGGAGTACCATTGGTTGAGATCCGGGTCGGGAAGTTGACCGATTGAGTCAGTCCCAATGAGTCACAGAAAGCTTTTGCTGACGTCCCATGGCAGGTGAGAGAGGTACCCACACCTAGCCAACTGGCGTGATGACAATTGAAGTCGCCACATAAGAGGAAGAGAGAGTTTGGATGAGAAGATAGAAGATGGTCCATGTTTTCGGAGAGTGAGGTGTAGATGGAGTCATCACTGTTCGGTGGACGGCACAGTACACATATAAACATGAGGTGGGAGTGGAGGGGAAGCCGAAGCCAGAGGTATTCCTGGGGGTGTGGGGGAGTGAGAGCAGTGCAGGGAGAGTGAGGAATAGAGTCTTTGATGAAGAGAGCAACACCTCCACCAGGACGAGGCTCAGGTCTGTCATACCGTAAGAGGGAGTAACCAGGGAGAGATACTTGGGAGTCAGACACGTCTTGGGAGAGGAAAGTTTCTGTTAGGCAGATAATGTCTGGTTTGTCAGTGGCAACCTGCATGGAAAGATCTGAAAGGTTTGAGCGAAGGCCCCGGATATTTGAGGTCCACACATTTAATGAAGAGGTAGGGGAGGAGGCTTTGGGTGCAGGAGGTGGAGGGGGCGGGGAGGGTAGGACGAGGGACGAGGGGGGAGGTAAGGAGGGTTGCTGAAGGAGTGTGGGGTATTGCAGAATAGCGAGGGGAGGGGGCCGAATGAGGAGGAGAAAAGGCTCTGTGGTGCTGGGAGAGAGGGGGGACAAGAGACAAGGAAGATGGCAGTTGAGGGTTTGAGGAGGTGGAGTGAAGAGATGGAGGTGAGAGGGCAGTGGAGGGAGGCAGGTTGGTGGATGAGAGGGGGGCAACTTAGAGAAGGAAGAGTGAGGGGGGATGAAAGGTGGGAGAAAGGTGAGGGGGGAATTTTTGAAAGAGGTGAGAGGGAGGCTTGGAGGGAGAAGAGTGGGATGGTTGCTTTGAGAGTGAGAGTGAGGGGTGAGGGGGGTGAGTTGGCACTGAAGTTGGAAAAAAAGAATGGTTGATGGAAAGCGAGCATCCATGGCAAACTGTGGTTTTTAAAAGTTTTAGGTCAGAGATGCGATTTAACACAATTCTTGATGGATGCAATGAAGGCGAATTCAGAGCATGGAGAGAAGAAGCGCAATGATATCTTCAATAGGTCACTGGAGTCAGTACAGATACCAGATGATTGCATGAGAGTAGCAAATGTTACACCATTTGTTAAGAAGGGTTATATGGAAGCATTTTAGAATTGTGGACCTTTTATTCACTAGAAGAGAACGTTTTGTAGACGTTGAATAGGGATCAGACGATCGAGGATCCGTTTCGATGAATTCAAATGAACTGAAGATAGCCGGCACAGGTTTACTCAACGGAGATATAGTTTCACCAATTTATTGGAATTCCACGATGGAGCTACTGATCAGGTAGATGAAGGAAATGTAGTGGATGTACATTATACCAAGACTTCCAGAAGGCATTTTATAAGGTACCAGGTAAGAGGTTGTTCGTTTAACATTTGGACTTGCAGAGTCCTCGACATAGAAGAGCAAACTGCATCGAAAACTGGCTTAGAGATCGGAAGAAAAGAGATGTTTTCAGTGGCAGGATGTCAGACCGGGAAGTGTAAGTGATGGAGTACTTCAAGGATCAGTATCAGCAATGGAGTACCCTTTGGATCAGTAATTGGATTGATGTTTGAAATTTAAATCAATGATTTGGATGTGTTTGGGGAGGATGGGATAGGGAATCCGATTCAGGAAAGAATATATTCAGGAATGCTTTGTGTGTTGATTGTTTGCTGGTGTGTTTGTTTGTGTGGTCAATGTAGGTTTATTTTGTGGACAAACAGACATTTCTGGTTTAATTGTATTGATTCATGTTCCAATCCTATGTATTTTATAGGCGTACGTACATATTTTACTGACGTACACGTATTTTTATAGTACCTACTTTATAGATTCACTCACATTCTGAATATACATATACTTTATAGATGTAATTGCATTATTAATGGTACTTTCTTTATCGCCATCCTCGCATTCTAATAGTACGTACTTTATCAATGTACTCAAATTCTAATTGTACATACTTATAGATATATTCACATTATAGAGGAACGAAGCCTGGTGTCAGCTTAATGGTTAAGGTGGCTGGCTTAAGATCTTAGGGTCTTGAGTTCAAGCCCCTGTTGGCTGCTGAATTAGCACCAGGTGGGTTTGACTCAGCCAGTGATCCTTCTGAGGTCAGCAAAATGAGTACCAGCTTGCTCGGATGATTGAGCCATTCAAGTATCCTGTGTCAGAGTGGTGACCCATCCAGGATTGTGCCCAATAGCCTCGGAGATTGCTTCGGCAGCACCGATGCTCTGCCCAGATTATGGTCCCAATGTAATGGAATGGAATGGGTTAACTCAGCCTGTCATCCTTCCAAGGTTGGCATGAGTACCAGTGGATTGATAATTAATAGAGGGCACTGCTGCACTCCCAGAAAATGATGCAACCAGCAGCCACAGGCTGCACACGATAGCTCGCACAGGGGTACTCGGTTGAAAAAAGATTACGTGTAATACTGCACACCATCAGGTGGCATTTGTGCCCAATGTTATCACATTATGTGGGGACAGGCAGACAATTAAATGGACTACACTACAATACCCACTGGTGAGGGTAACAGAAGGTGCTTGTAAGGTTTCTTGTCTGTGTTTGTTTGCCTGCTGTCAATTTGTTACAGACATTACCATGGACAATGAGCCAAAAGAGTCAGTGTGCAGTGGTCACATGCATTTGCTTTATTACCTCCACCACCAAGGGTGAAGGAGATTATGTTTTCATCCCTTTCTGTCTGTGTGCAGGATATCTCAAAAATTTGTGGACGGATTCGGATGAAACTTGGTGGACAGGTTGAGGGTGTGACAAGGACAAATCGACTCGATTTTGGTGAAGATCCGCATCCTGATCTGGATACGAGAATTATTTAATTTTGAAAGTGATTCTTCACCATTGAGAGATAGCGCCCAAAACGATATAGTACTGTATATCATGATATTTCAAAAATGTATTGGGCCCGATATGTTCTCGTGGATCAGGCATTATATGGTGGAGGTTTGCCCTCTACCGAGTGCCCTTCTAGTTTTATCAGTGGCAGCCTCAAAACCAGAAAAAATGGTCGATTCAAAAGATTGAGTAAAGATCAGACCTTATCCTTCCCTCCAAGCATGAAAATAATTGTGTTACCTTTCAAAATTAACAAAATCTTAACTGGCAAAGAAAGAATAAAAATGAAAAGTATACTTCAAGTTAAAATATGGAGAGAAAGTTAAAATGCCAAATGAGGAGGATAAGAAAGATAAATCCATTTCACAGCTCATGCATATCATCAGCATGATGAATGCTTTCAGCACTCACGTGGAATGATGAATTGAAATGGCACAAACCTATGCGAAAAATATGACCGCTGGATCTGGAGCTTATCTGGGCCCTGGACTAATGTTGTAACTCAAATTTGGAAGCATTCTGACTGGTAGGTCTGGAGAGGAAGATTTTTGAAGGTATTTACATGATTTTCCAAATAATTTACTAAGTCCGCCATGTGGTCACATTTCCGGTCATGTGATCGGCATGACCTCCGCAATTTAACATCAGGACCCTGTCCTAATGCTGTAACCCAAATTTGGTAGCATTCTTACTGGTGTGTCTGGAAAATAAGATTTTTTTCAAGGAATTTCGGCGATTTTTTCCCAAAAGTTCACCAAGTCGGCCATTTTGACACACTTCCTGTCAAGTGTTCGGCATGACCTCCACAATTTAACATCCCCACCCTGGCTTAATGTCGTAACCAAAATTTGCTTGCATTCTGACTGGTGTGTGTTGAAAAGAAGATTTTTTTTTCAAGGAATTTCGGCGATTTTACCAAAAGTTCACCAAGTCGGCCATTTTGACACACTTCCCGTCAACTGTTCGGCATGACCTCCACAATTGAACATCCCCACCCTGACCTAATGTTGTAACCCAAATTTGGTAGTATTCTGACTGGTGTTTCAGGAAAAGAAGGTTTTTTTTCAAGGAATTTAGGCGATTTTCCCAAAAGTTCACCAAGCCGGCCATTTTGACACACTTCCGGTCAAGTGTTCGGCATGACCTCCACAATTTAACATCCCCACCCTGGCTTAATGTCGTAACCAAAATTTGCTTGCATTCTGACTGGTGTGTCTGGAAAATAAGATTTTTTTTTCAAGGAATTTAGGCGATTTTACCAAAAGTTCACCAAGTCGGCCATTTTGACACACTTCCTGTCAAGTGTTCGGCATGACCTCCACAATTGAACATCCCCACCCTGACTCAATGTCGTAACCCAAATCTGGTCGCATTCTGACTGGTGTGTGTTGAAAAGAAGATTTTTTTCAAGGAATTTTGGCGATTTTCCCAAAAGTTCACCAAGTCGGCCATTTTGACACACTTCCCGTGAAGTGTTCGGCATGACCTCCACAATTGAACATCCCCACCCTGACCTAATGTTGTAACCCAAATCTGGTCGCATTCTGACTGGTGTGTGTTGAAAAGAAGATTTTTTTCAAGGAATTTTGGTGATTTTCCCAAAAGTTCACCAAGTCGGCCATTTTGACACACTTCCCGTCAAGTGTTTGGCATGACCTCCACAATTGAACATCCCCACCCTGACCTAATGTTGTAACCCAAATTTTGTAGTATTCTGACTGGTGTTTCAGGAAAAGAAGGTTTTTTTTCAAGGAATTTCGGCGATTTTCCCAAAAGTTCACCAAGCCGGCCATTTTGACACACTTCCGGTCAAGTGTTCGGCATGACCTCCACAATTTAACATCACTACCCTGGCCTAATGTTGCAACCCAAATTTGGTAACATTCTGACTGCTGGGTCAGGAGAAGAAAATTTTTGAAGGAATTTACTAAGTCCACCATTTTGACCTAATTGAAGTCATCCACCAGCGGTTTGGCCAGAGAAGTCGAAATAGGAGACAGACGGGCAAAATACTTTATCTGGAATTCTAATTCCAGATAAGTTAAAAATTGCTACAGTATATTTAATTCGCAAAGTGTTGGCTTGTGTGCTTTGCTTTGTTTGACTTCTGTACAGTCCTGAAACACTTGACAGAATGAATTGGAAACTGGTAGTTGTACTCAGGGTGTGCATGGGAAGCCTTTTTTGCGGTAAAAAAAATCATACTCTCAGAAGTTGTAATATTACAGGAACTGAACCAATGGATAGAATGAGTTGAGAACTAGTGGATGTACTCGCAGGGTGAACGGGGAGGTTTTAATCGGGTAAAACAAATTTATAGTCCCGGGTGATCAGAGTTGGGGCGAGGGAGGGGAGGACCAGTGGACCACTGCAGTCTCTCTGTAAATGTGCATCATGTAGCACCACCTGGTGGAAGCCAGTATTACAAGTCATAAAAAAATATGCCATAGACATCATAAAAGTTGGGGAATTAACTAGTCCATGAGGACAGGTTTGTTGCTCGTAAAATAAATATATATTTTTTAATGTTCAATCAAAGTAGAAGTCTCCTCTGCGAGATGAAAAGATAAAGACAAACAACAAAAACCGTACTTACCAAACTTCCAAGGAGATATATTACAACCCCATGGAGACAGTTGCCGGTGATCTCGTACCTTTTGAACCATCATCCTCTCTGGGCTTTGCACATGATAGCTGTGGGGATGCATTGATGAAAAAGCATCTGCAAGCTGATGTATCGGTTCTCTTTTTATCCGAGAAACATGAGCAGTTGAGGGATGGAAGCCACGGCCAACACCTTCACCATCCCACTCCTGACCACTGGATTCATTTATGTCACTGAGATTGGTTGAAGAAGGTCTCATATTGTTGTGAACCGGTGGTGGTGAGCAGATTCGACATTGTGGAGTGCCACTTTCAAATTTGGTGCTCTTACCACACGGTGAGCCAGAACTTAAAATATCTGATGACTCCTGGCTTTGCCTGTGGATCCCAGGATACTGTGGATAAATGTCCGAGTTATCCCAAAAATGTGTGGCCGCTGCTATTGGGAATGAATCACAAGGTAAGGAAGATGGGGTCGAGTCATCACCTTCATCTGACTCGACAGGCCTACGGTCATAGGCTTCACGTCTCCACAAGGTCTCAGCTTGGTCAATGTGGCCTGGCATCATACCACAGCCTTTAATGCTGCACAAAGGAATAAAGAGGGTGCATTGAGAAAAACAGGGAGGAGATATAGTTAGTAGAAGAAAGAATAAACAAAAGGAAAAAAAAGCAAAGATTCATTCCTGTAATAACAAGACTGTATGGTTGGCCAAAATATGTCCCAAGAAAAGTTTTTACATATATTTGGCTGGCACCCAATTCTGCAGCACCCCACCACAATGCTGAGCTAAAATGCAGTCAGACCGGCCTGCACAGCAAGACGTGCAATGCAAAATGCGCAACCGAACCTACAGCCTTTGAAAAAGCCCTTCAGGAAGAAAACCGTTTGTATGAAGTGGTCTCCCTCCCACCACACCCCACCAAACTACAAATCTAACATCTTCTTTAATAAGTCATCAAACATACATTGTGCTTGTAATCATTTTCTTGCATTCATGCAGAGGCAGAGAGGCATAAGGTCAGGATGGGGGAGATGGTTGGGATGTAATTGGAAGGGGTGGTGCGTACGGTCAGCAGCACATGTCTGCTGTGGGTATATGAGACCCTACGATTGAGGGTACAAATGGTCTACATATTCCCTGCTAAAGTTTCCCTCGGTGACCAAAACGTCAGAGCTGTCTTGTCTGTCGACAGGCCTTTCTGATTGGCTGTGTCTGCAGCAAAGTTAGATAGTTTGAACATGTGTCACCCCAACTTGAAGCATTCCTTCAAAGGATATTAGGAGATATAAATAAACGTTTGCAGAAATAAAGTCATTGGGAGCTGTCATAGTACTTTTGCATGGGTGACATCAATGTGATTTTTTTTTATTGAACGACAAGAACATTTTATAAATGCACTTTTACATGAATAAGAGCTTTCGGAGATGCCAATGCAACTTTATGGGAATAAGGACATCGAGTGATACCGATGCATGTTTACAGAAATAACAATTTGACGTTGGAAGGTATCATTGTCCTTTTGAATGATTAGCTACTATCTCAGGAGATTTCAATGTACTTTTACATGAATAACAGACATTACGAGATGATAAGATTTTTTTTTTTAACACAGCATATGAGATTTAATCAGATCAGGCAAGACATACATGTAATCAGTCAAGCTGCTTGCTACAAGTAACACGTATAGCCCATGACTACCCGCCACAATGGTGATGGCGTCAACTAAAAAAAAAAAAAAAAAACACTGGCCAAGGTGGCAGCCACCCATGCCTCCGAGCCAGTCGGAATGGTAAAACTTTAAACAGTAGAAACAGACAATAACTAAATTGACAAATGAAAAGACTTCACACACACACACACACACACACACACCAAAGTTACTGAAGCAGGCCATGGAGGCACCATTATCGACCGCCTTCACCATCTCTTTTGCTCCATTTGGACTGACGAAACCATTCCAAAACAGTAGCTCAAATGAATTATCCGGCCTCTACTTCTGGAAGATCCACAGAGTTAATACAGCAACACTGTTCTGCCAGCCGTTGCCAAGGTCTTTGCATGGGCCTTACTCAATCACTTCAAAGAACCAGAGGTTTCCCAAGCAATGGGATCAACAAGCTGGATTCGCCCAAAATAGATCGATGTTCGATCATATTCTCACACTCCAGCAAATCGCTGAGAAACGTCGTCCGTGTCCGTATGAATAAACTGACCACACTCGAAACGGACTTCCGCTGGCTCATTCTGGAAGTATCCAGGATGCTTCAATTTCAAGATTATTCGATTTATGAAGGCCTTCTGTTCTAAAATCATGAGCTGTGTGTGTATTGGAAAAATCCTGTCCAACCTCTTTGAGGTCACCGGAGGAGACCAGCAGGAGTGTTTGTTTTTGGTGCCAAATTTATTCCTGAATGCGTACAGTGGACAACATTATGAACCATATGCGAAGATCCATCCCACCTCGTCTGTAGTTATCATATACAACCACTCATCCATTGTGAACAGAATCCTGTAAACAACTTGCCTTCTCTTCCTGGAAGACAAATCCAAACAAAGGCAATTTCAGTGCATTCCAAAAATCCCAGAACAAGTGTGTGTCCACTCTCGGGAAAACCATGAAAAGACATCTAACCAACCTCAAGGCTGAACTTTCAAATTTGTCTTCTTCCTCAAAAACCTTGCGGCACCTTGTCAAGTATGTCTCTGGAGTATGCTTCCCCTCAATCCCTTCGATCACTTCAAATGCATCAATTCTGTGTTTTCTTCTAAATCTCGTGTCCCCAACCCCTCACACCCTGCACCCACCAACTCAATCGCACTCAACTTTTCCTGGACTTTGTTTTTTTCACCTGGGAAGGTGGAGAGGTTTCTCACAACTCGACTGATTCTGCAACTGAACAGGACGGAATCGGTGCAGTTTTTATTTTTTTTTTTTCAACCTGCTCTGCCGCTCTTTCACATCCTCTTTCTGCTCTGTTCACCCTACCATTTGCCCAACGTCATCTTCCATCCGCTTGGAAGTCAGCCCACATCACCAAATTACACAAGCATATTACAAAAATACATACTCTGAATTAAAAAAAACAAAACAATTAGCTTACTTACAATCATCAGCAAGGTCATGGAATCCATCATCGCCATTGACATCAAATCTTTCCTTTTCTCCAAAACCTGATCTCAGACCATCAGTTCAGATTCACACCTGCTCACTTTACTCTGAACATGCTGCTTCTGCTCTCCCAACAATCAATGGAGAGCCTCAATCTAAGGTATTAGATCACGGCCATTTCTCTGGACATATCTCGAGCATCCAATACGGTCTGATAACTCACCTTGCTCTCCAAACTCTCTGGCTATAACATCCAACATCACTTCCTCTCATGAGTTACTGCCTTTCTCCACTCTTGTAATCAACACACGACTCTCAACAGGATCCTTTCACCTCCTCTCCCTGTCAAGGCTGAAGTGCCTCAAAACGAGTGTCTTTAGCCCGATCCTGTTCCTAATCTTCATCCACGATCTTTATGGCTCTCTCGCAAATCCTCTTTTTCTCTTTGCTGATAACTCCACCTTCTGCCGAAACATCCCTTAACCTTCTGACAGACAGGCAGCAGCTTCTTCCATCTCTGCAGACATTGAGATAACATCCTGAGTTTGTCCAACACTTGGAATACGTCTTTCAATCCTGACTAATTTCACACTCTCACTTAGTCTCTCTGGAAGGACAGTCTGGCAAACTCTTCCATCTACTTCCTTGACAAACCACTTGAAGAAGTTGAGTCACTCAAACTCCTGGGCCTCACCCTCGGCTCTGACCTCATTGGACAAATTACATATCTAAGTTGGCCTCCAAATAAAAGTCAGCTGCTGACTGGTCATCCTCCATCGTGCGAAATCTTTCCTTGGCACATCTGAACATTTTTCTGTTTGCAAAGCCTTCATCTGCAGCTTGATGGAATATTGCTCTCCCCTTTGGGCTTGCACCCCTTGCTTCACTCCTTGCACAGCTTAATGCCATGGAAACCAAGGCCTTCAAAAGTATTGGAATCTCCATGCCTATCACTTTCACAAGAAGACAGGTCGGTGGTCTCAATGTCTTTGACCACCTCATTTCTGGTCTTGCACCCTCTCCCATTTCTATGCTCTGCCCCCCTTCCCCCCAGGTTTCTTCAGGGTGCATGATGTCTGCCAGTAACCCAATTCTGTTGATTCTCCCAAAATCCAAACTCACTGCTCAACTCTACTCATTCATTCTTCTCTCCTCTCAACTATGGAGCAAACTCCCTCAATCTGTTCAATCTCATGCTTTACTCCAAGGCTTCAAAACAGTTGTTCACCACCATCTCACCCATGATCTTTTCTACCCCCGTTAACCCAATGAAGCCCATATCTTTCTGTGTTCCCAGCCTACTGCCCTCTCTATCTCTCCCTTCTCTTCATTTTTACCTTCTCCACCAATGGTGGAGGGAGGTTATATTTTCACCCCTGTCTGTCTGTCTGTCTGTCTGTCTGTCTGTCTGTCTGTCTGTGAGCAGGATATCTCAAGAGGTTGTGGACGGATTCAAATGAAACTTGGTGAACAGGATGGGTGTGTGACAAGGCCAAATTGATTAGACTTTGGTGAAGATCCGGATCTGGATACGAGGAATATTTTAAAAGTGATTCTTCAGCATCAAGTGATGGGGCCAAAAACGATACACAGCATGATATCTCAAAAAGTTGTGGACAAGTGATGACAGATCTCGGTAGCTAAGTTGGTTAGGTGACAAGAACAAGCCCATTCAATTTTGCTGCAGATCCGGCCCATCAGTGGGATACAAAACGTAAATTGTTCAGCCTGGCGGAGGTATGCGCTCTACCGAGTGCCGTTCTAGTTTTTGTTTCATTACATTTCTGCTTCTTCCCCAGTTTTCCCTTTCACTTCTGTGATTGAGAGTTTGCACCTGTATCTAGTTCACCCGAGGTGTTGTCCCCCTCCCCCCGCCCCCCTTGCTCTCATTCTTCCCCACTTTCTTTCTTCCTCCCGATCAGCTATTTTGTCCCTCTATCCTGCCATTGGTGTGTTTCCCCTCCCCTCTATTTTCACTGTTATTTTCATTCTGTTATTTCTGGTCTGTTCTGCATTCTAGCTCCTTCACAAGTCTCGACTCTGTGTACAAAATAGTAACAGGTTCTTCAACAATGAACATCCACCAAATAGTGAACAATGTAACGACTGAATATACTCGAAACAAATTGCAAATGCAAGTGAGAAAACCAGCTGAACATGTCTCCAGACCAAATGTCTAGAGACATACATTAAACTTACATGACAGATGATGTAAAAACAGCACAGAAATAAATAAAGAATATAAAATCTTATCTTTCATCTCAGACTACCAGTCACCACTTTTAAGAAATGCTGTTCTTGCTGACAATGCAGTAGATGGTGACCTGGGCATCAAATAAAAGGTCACAACAACGTTGCTCAACATTTCTTGATCACCTTCATACTCTATTGTACCTATCTCTGGTCACCGAGCGGTCTTGCACTGGTCTTTCAGAACCTTCTCCTTGACTGGCAGATTTCTTCAATGTATGAAATAAGTGCGTTTCTCAGGATACCATTATAGATAGCTCAGAATTTGTCTCGGAGTGACACTAAAACTCATTTAGTCATGTGCACATCACCGAGCAATCTTGTTGCAAGTTTGACGACCAATGGCAACAGATTGAGCTAAAAGCTGCCCGTCCTGGTGAAGTTATTAACCATCAGAAGACTGTCTTCTACCTCCTCTCTCTCCTCTCCGGCCTTGCCCCCCCCTGTCTCTGTCTGAGATATGTACCCCCCCCCCCCCATATTTCCGCAGGGCACTCAAGGTCTGCCAGCAACCCCCTTCTGGTTAAACTACTTCACGAATCACTGCTCATCTTCACTCTTTCATTCCTCTCTTTTCCTACCTCTGGACCAAACTCCCACACTCTCTTCAATCCGACTCTTCACTCCAGGTCTTTAAAACAGTTGTTCACCACCATCTCTTATCTTCCTCCATTCAAAACCATGATCTTTTCTACCCCCATCAATCCACCCTAAGCCCACCTCCTTCAAATTCCCTGCTTTCCTTCCTGAAAGTCCCTGTAGTGTCCATCTTGTATACCCCATGTTCCCCACCCCATCCCTTTCCCTTTCACAGATTTCCTAAAGTCTCTGTTCCCCACTGTTTTGTGCTTCCCTCTCCCACCCTCTTGTCTCCTGCCCCCTTTGTTTAACGTTCTGTGTGGTAGCTCTTATACGAGCCTCGACATTGTATACAAAAAAAAGAAAGTGTCAGCAGGTGGCGTTGCATCTTGGAGAATGCCGTATTTTGGATGGAGACACAAGCTGGTTTTCCTGTCTATATTTAGGTTATTGAAATTAAAGATCCCCTATTTCTCTCATAAAGGATAGGCTATGTGCTAGCGCCTTGGCTAAATTACTTGCCAAAAGGTTAAACGATGGAGGTGAATGGGTGTTGGTGGTGGAGGGCACGGGGGAGAATGATCGCATGATGAGACAGGTAAAGTACACACCAAATGAAGGTGTGTGCCCACACATCTGTCAACCCACAAACAATGTGCCAAGTATATTTCTCTAGAATCTAGATCCATGGAAGATGAAACAAGTCAAAATACTTGGAGGGCTTTCCAACATATTGCATCATGCTTCAGCTTGGCTGCGCCAACTTATAGTTATAACGATAGACTCCATTTTAAGGTCCTTTTTCTTCTCCTTTGAAAAGGCTATCTACATATCGCATGATATATGCAAGGAAGGCAATGGGTGGGGGTAAAAAATAGGGGAAAATAAAATTGAGTAAAGGAATGATGACCTTCCAGAGCCTGTCCTCTCTCACTCTTCCCTCCAAAGCTTCAAGCAAGCAATCACCACCATCTCTTGTCATCCCCAATTCTACCCCATGATTTTTACTATCCCCATTAACAGTGGTGTAGTGCCAAATGGTGAGGTTCCGGAGCCCTGGGAAAATGTCAGCCATGACGTCATCACCAGATGTCCCCCCCCCCCCATCAAGTTTTAACGTGACAGCAACCATTCGAGTTCCCAAAATGATGATAAATGAAATACACTCATTTTACCATAACAAAGATGAACGGTAAACACCAACACCCAATGAATCTCACAATTAAGAATCCTCTATTAAGAAAAAGTCAGATCAGTTCAGTTTCTATAACCACCGTTTCTCTACAAAACTATATGTTTTAAGAAATAAAATAATTTAATTTTTTTTAATTTTTTAGTACCATGTGGTAAGGTCTAACAAGATGGTCTATAAATACGCACACTCGCCTCTAAGCTGTCTAGCCTGGGTTTGAATCCTGACCCAGCTATAAACTACCATCCTGGTGTTTCACAGGCAGGATGGACGTGAAACTGGGCATTCCGTCTGCCGACATTAGTTCTCGAGTTGGTGTCTTTCTTGGAGTTTAAGAAAGAAGATAAAGCTTTGTGGCCGGATAAACATCCGAGAGTATTGAAGGAGCTTGCAGAGCAGATAGGCATGATGATAACATGCTGTATATAACGTCATGCTTATCTGGTCTGCCAACCTGAGTCCATGGCATTGATGTATTACAGGTCCACCTTTGCGCGTACAACATGATACCTGTTCTTGTTTTTGTGAAGAATGGCTAACAGCCACATCACTGATCCTCCCAGACTTCAGCTTGTTGTAGGCATCCAAAGTTTCCCATGTTTTCACATGTTCCATTCAGAGTGTAAATACAGTACTTTTTGTTACCACAAGATAATTCACTCAATCTGGACATAAAATGGTTGCAAAGTTTGTCTCACTTCTGGATCTTGCTGAATTTGGCATAATACGGGTCTGTGGTGTCTATAACCCGTATTGTTATAATATCTCTCCCTAGAAAAAGTGTCCTATGTATTGACATATCTAAACTTCAGGATAACCTTTGACCACAATATTTGGCCATGAAAGCACACAAGGCACACAATAACTCAACCAGTCGTGAACGTGGGGTTTTTGTTTTTTGGTGTTGATTTTTTTTCTTTTGCGGAGCGAAGCACTGCCTTGGATGGATTGAGGTGTCGGAGCGGCGTTCCAGTGCGCTCCGGCAGCACTGCACCCCAGCCCATTCGCATTTCCTAACCCAACCATCATACTTGCTAGTTTCAGTGTTCCCTCCTGTCCCCCCTTTCCTCTTATGCTGTTAGTTCATTCCCTTCATGTTTGTCCCACTGTCAGATATACCTTGCTCTTCCATGCGCCTCGCTCCTGTTAAGAAAATAATCAAGAGGAAGACAATGGAAGGGGATAAAAATCAAAAGTGTCAGGAAATGCATGAAGAAGGGGAAGAAAAAGGAAAGGACGTTAGGAAGAGATAACAGAAAGTGGATAGAAGGAAAGGGGATGTCTGTGGCATATGGGAGAAGGTGTGGGCAGAGTGGGGCGATGTCAAACATTCTGCCACCATTTGCCTACCCATTAACATATATAATATAGCCTCTGACTTTATCCAACATATATCGATATGATGCCATTAGACAAATGTCATTCTTCAAACCTCAGTCATTTCGCTCTTCAAATGATATTTTCATTTTAAATCGACAACGTATTTATTGGTAAATTTACAATTAGTTCACTTTCTTAATTGTGTGTTGACAGTGGTTCAGAATTCTCCTTTGTATCCCTCAGCAGAACGTTATTCTATTTTACTTTTTATCTAGCGAGCAAGCTTATTCTACTTTTACATTCAGTTGTTGTAAACAGTTCATGACATTGTCTCAAATTAAAACTTTAGGGTCACTGCATGACCATATTATTGACCCTTCCGGAAGATTCAAATGGTCACAATAAAGGGTTATCAAGTGTGGATGTCATGCAAGTTAAAGGGAATGGATTGTGGATGTGCATTTTTAAATTAACCTTTTGAACCCTGAGCTCCGTGAACTTTCGGCTCTGCACACTGGGCTCTCTGGACAAAAATCTGGCCGCTCAGGTACTGTATATGGAGGTTTGAATAGCGGCTGGTAAACTGGCCACTCGGGTATATGGAGGTTTGCATAATGGCTGGTAAAATGGCCACTCGGGTATATGGAGGTTTGAACAGTGGCTGGTAAACTGGCTGCTCGGGTGTATGGAGGTTTGAACAGCGGCTGGTAAACTGGCTGCTCGGGTGTATGGAGGTTTGAACAGCGGCTGGTAAACTAGCCACTCGGGTGTATGGAGGTTTGAACAGCGGCTGGTAAACTGGCTGCTCGGGTGTATGGAGGTTTGAACAACAGCTGGTAAACTGGCTGCTCGGGTGTATGGAGGTTTGAACAACAGCTGGTAAACTGGCTGCTCGGGTATATGGAGGTTTAAACAGTGGCTGGTAAACTGGCCACTTGGGTATATGGGGGTTTTTGCAGTGCCTGGTAAACTGGCTGCTCGGGTGTATGGAGGTTTGAACAACAGCTGGTAAACTGGCCACTCAGGTATATGGAGGTTTGAACAGTGGCTGGTAAACTGGCTGCTCGGGTATATGGAGGTTTGAAGAGTGGCTGGTAAAATGGCCACTCGGGTATATGGAGGTTTGAACAGTGGCTGGTAAACTGGCTGCTCGGGTATATGGAGGTTTGAACAGTGGCTGGTAAACTGGCTGCTCGGGTGTATGGAGGTTTGAACAGCGGCTGGTAAACTGGCTGCTCGGGTATATGGAGGTTTGAAGAGCGGCTGGTAAACTGGCCACTCGGGTGTATGGAGGTTTGAACAGCGGCTGGTAAACTGGCTGCTCGGGTATATGGAGGTTTGAAGAGCGGCTGGTAAACTGGCCACTCGGGTGTATGGAGGTTTGAACAGCGGCTGGTAAACTGGCCACTCAGGTATATGGAGGTTTAAACAGTGGCTGGTAAACTGGCTGCTCGGGTGTATGGAGGTTTGAACAGCGGCTGGTAAACTGGCCACTCACGTATATGGAGGTTTGAACAGTGCCTGGTAAACTGGCTGCTCGGGTGTATGGAGGTTTGAACAGTGGCTGGTAAACTGGCCACTCAGGTATATGGAGGTTTAAACAGTGGCTGGTAAACTGGCTGCTCGGGTGTATGGAGGTTTGAACAGCGGCTGGTAAACTAGCCACTCAGGTATATGGAGGTTTAAACAGTGGCTGGTAAACTGGCTGCTCGGGTGTATGGAGGTTTGAACAGCGGCTGGTAAACTGGCCACTCAGGTATGTGGAGGTTTGCATAATGGCTGGTAAAATGGCCGCTCGGGTGTATGGAGGTTTGAACAGTGGCTGGTAAACTGGCCACTCAGGTATATGGAGGTTTAAACAGTGGCTGGTAAACTGGCTGCTCGGGTGTATGGAGGTTTGAACAACAGCTGGTAAACTGGCTGCTCGGGTATATGGAGGTTTAAACAGTGGCTGGTAAACTGGCCACTTGGGTATATGGGGGTTTTTGCAGTGGCTGGTAAACTGGCCGCTCGGGTGTATGGAGGTTTGAACAGCGGCTGGTAAACTGGCCACTCAGGTATGTGGAGGTTTGCATAATGGCTGGTAAAATGGCCGCTCGGGTATATGGAGGCTTGAACAGCGGCTGGTAAACTGGCCACTCGGGTGTATGGAGGTTTGAACAGCAGCTGGTAAACCTGCCACTTAGGTATATGGAGGTTTGCATCGTGGCTGGTAAAACGGCCGCCCGGGTATATGGAGGCTTGAATAGCAGCTGCTGGTGAAATGGCCACTTGGGTTCAAAGGGTTAAGGATTATGAAATGGATAATAAACACGAAATAGCAAATTTTATTTAAGAAAAGGTAATGTTATTGTTAACGATTACAAAGGATAAAAGTTCATGGTTTCATCCCATACATTTTGTTTCCTTCCGTCAATTCCTGCATATTTCAACCAATACCTGAAATATTTTTCAAGCATCATTAAAATATCTCTCTGGGAGATGTAAAAAATATTTACATCCAGCAGACGCACCTGTGAAGTATGGGTGATGGTATGGAATGGCATTTGATATTATGGGAGGGCAAAAGAACATCAACATTCAACAACCATCTTGTGATAGTTTGGCTTGAAAAACAGACCATCGGAATGTTGTGATATCATCTGGCATAACGAACGCTTCAACAACAGCGCACTCTCGACTGGGCCGAGCGGAATAAAAGTTGTAAGTTGAAATGCCATAAGCAGAATTGCAAGACGCAGGTAATTGTGCCTGTGAAGGTTGCGCCAAGCGGTGAGAGAGGGAGAGAGAGAATACAGCAATCATGACAGACAAAAGAACAGACAAAGGGACAAAGGGGTAGACACCACTGTATTATTTTAGATAGAAATAATGACTGAATGATGCATAAACTTTGATATCGACAACGATAATGTTCTCAACACTTTGTAATGCGAGGCACCCTTCTTTCTGCGGAATGGTAAGGCTGCACTTTGCGAGAATTATATTACCGGTTTCGCAACAAAACAAACGAAATGGAAGAAAAAGAAGCAAACACTGAAGGGGAAGGGATTTTTAAAGAGGAAGAAAAGAAGCTTCCTACTTTTTCTTCGGAAAGGGAGGCGTAGTATCATGGCAGCTGTCAGTAGATACTTATTGTCTGTGTATGTTCACTGAAAGTTGAACTGAAATAAATATGGATTAACTGCGTACAAACATCAAAAAAAAAAAATTGAATCTGAGTTTGCACAGACAATGCCATTGAGCAAAGAGGGAGAACGTAGAGGACAATTAGCAAGGGTGAAAGAAGCACATGTCAAACCTTGGACTATGTACCCAAACAAAACTTCAGTATTATGTGTTGTGCCACCACTACGGACTGTGCCACGACCACTGTGGCCAAGGCAGCATCATATTGCAGGCTTGTCACTGCCACTGCCAGCTCGAGATGCGTATAACAACACGTCCGCTCAAGAGATCACACGCAATGGACCAAGGTAGGAGTCGCCTACGTACTCTGTAAATTGTATAAGCCTTGACGACACCCGTCGTTATTTGTTACACAATAAGTACACTTACTCTTGTTCATACGAGTTCACCTAAATACACAACTTAATAAGTCAGCAATTACATTCTCCGCATCATGTTTACCTTTTCACATTGAAACGCAAATAAAACCGACCCAATGGAAAGAACACCTGGTCGAAATACCTGCGTGTGAAGCATTTCAAACCGAGGCCACAATTATGGAAATCGCACACCTGTAAACAACCCCTTAAAACGCTCCATCGCAACTCGAAACAAAACTTCAAATCAAACCTTCACGAGCCTGCAGAGCCTACCTGATGCAGAACATTGAACTTGTGTACTTAATAGTTTGTCATTGTGTCATAATAATTATTATCTTTAGCATGGGAACTCGGCTTTGGATTGTATATCCATCGCAAAAAAAAAAAAAAGTGATGGGATATCTGTTATGTTCGAAAATGTGGCAGCTCTCACCTTGCTTGCGTCAAGCAGCGATGGTGTTTGGGACAGGTTTCGACGGATCAGCCAAAACTCGAACCGAGACCACACGGTTAATGTAGACAGCGAATGGCAGGTAAAACGTTCGGTAGATTCAGGTTGACCTTCTCAAACTGGATTGTTTTCGCGATGGCATCGCTGCGAACACGAAGTCAAGAATGCCAGGCACCGTGGCTTCGTCAAATAGCTTAATGTCGTCACTGCATGGGGGGCGGTGACACATTACAGGTGTGGATATTGTCATTCGAGGGCTGGCAGAATGGCTCAGAGGGTTCCAGGTCATGCACATGTATCTTTAAGCTGTCTAGCCTGGGTTCGAATCCCGACGCAGCTATAAACTGTCATCCTCGTGTTTCATAGGGAAGGGGCGATACATCAATGTGTGTGCCGTTAAACTTGGTTTTCTGGTCTACCGGCATTCGATGGTGGACGACTTTAAAGATGCATCCCATGGTGCATGCCCTTCGCAAAATTCAAATTCCTGCTCTAAACCTACAGGGGGCACTGCATCAGCGGCACAGCCACGCCCTCGGCCAATGATGCTACCCCCGTACGCAGCCTTATGCTGCACACGAAAGATGACTGTCAATTGGACTACTTGAGGCTCATGCAGCCACAGGAGAACCCGCTGAGGTTTGAGTTTTATTCTGTGCATCGCACCAATAACTCATTTCAAAACTGTTGAGAATTTAGGGAATAATTCCGGCCGCGATGAGCTCACATGAAACTGATGCAGTAAGACAGGGATATGTGTTTTCCTTGTGGCTTTCACGAGATAGCCGGTGACATGTATGAGTCGTGTGTTTAATACCTGTACACGTGGCAAGCCCGGGTTTTATGGGAGGGGGCTGGTGGAGTTTCAGAAGATGCGATGAGAGCGTTATAAGATACTAGCAGGGGCACCGGGCGTTTCCTTGTGGGTACCCAGCATTGCCCGGTGTGAACCCGACGTTGCGTGGTGGGTACCTGGTGTTTCCCAGTGGGTACACAGCATTGCCCGGTGGGTACCCGACGTTGCGTGGTGGGTACCTGGTGTTTCCTAGTGGGTGCACAGCATTGCCCAGTGGGTACCCGACGTTGCGTGGTGGGTATCTGCCGTTGCCCGGTGAGTACACAGCATTGCCCAGTGGGTACCCGACGTTGCGCGGTGGGTATCCAGCGTTTCCCGGTGTTGTTCTACCCTGTTGGCATTTTGAAGGAATCAAATCATTTTCTCTATTTTTTGTGAGTGCCTTGAAGTAAACACTTCTTGACACCCACTAAGGAATGTGGTCTGGGGGCATTTAAGATTACCTTTCGCAGAGCTACAAAGGATTAGGCACTATAGAACGATTTAAAAAAGAAACCAAAACCCCCCCCACAACTGTTTTTTTTTCAAATTTTTCAAAAAACTTAATTTTTTTCCTAAACCTCTCCTTGGCACTCACGGATGAACCTCTGAATGTTTGATAAAGATCCATTCATCCATCTCTGAGAAAAATGGCAACACACAGACAGACAAATGGCTCTCTTTTCGTATGGACAAGAATATAACTTCACTGACACTGACGGAAATACCAATCTTTGCTGTGATGGCTCATCAATAGGGCAAGAATTAAAAGGATCCCTGGGAATGCGAGGGATAACCCACGTCGCAAGTTGGCGTTTGCAGGTTTGCCACGTGTGCCCACGTACCCATAAAAAATTTTTTTAATGAAAATTAAAGAAACTATGCAGAAATTAGGCAACGATGGTTCGCGGGCATTATTGAACAATGCCATGATAGGTACAATTGAGTTAGTGGAAGCTTTTGAGGAAGCCCTACTATAAAAACCTATCTCTTCCATCAAAAATGACCAAATCAAATCGGATTTTTGTCATATGTTGTACTTATGGACATTGCGCACAGCTTTGAGGAAATAAAATTGCGAGAAAAAAATCTAGAAAAAAAAGTTCAAGTGGGCGTGGCTCCGCCCACAATGGGCGTGGGACGCCCCTCATACAACAAGACACAACTAGACCATGATATCTAGCTTGTGTCCAAGTTTCATCAAGATCGCATCAAACTTCACGGAGCTATGCTCTGGAGAGAGTCACAAACAGACAGACACACAGACATAATGAAAATAGTGGTCACTGCTGGCACCCGCGAACCAATAGTGGTCACTGCTGGCACCCGCGAACCAACTTTTTTTCATCACAAACCTTCGCAGGAGTTCCCTCAATCAACTGTAGTTGGATTTATTGAAATCTGTGAATCCCTTCTCAAGTTATAACACGACAAACAAACAAACAGACGGACAGACAGACACGGCTCCTTTTGGTTCGCGGGCGCCAGCAGTGACCACTATTTTTGTTGTGTCTGTGTGTCTGTCTGTCTGTTTGTGACTCTCTCCAGAGCATAGCTCCCGTTTGATGCGATCTTGATGAAACTTGGACACAAGCTAGATATCATGGTCTCGTTGTGTCTTTTTGTATGAGGGGCGTCCCACGCCCCTTGTGGGCGGAGCCACGCCCACTTGAACTTTAAAAAAAAAAAATTTTTTTCTTCTCGATTTTTTTTCTCGCAATTTCATTTCCTAGAAGCTGTGCGTAATGTCCATAAGAACAACATATAAAAAAATCCGATTTGATTTGGTCAATTTTGATGGAAGAGATAGGTTTTTACAGAAGGGCTTCCTCTAAAGCTTCCACTAACTCAATTGTACCTATCGTGGCATTGTTCAATAATGGCCGCAAACCATTGTCGCCTCCCGGCTTGTCATAATTTCGATTTAAGATAAGACAAGGGGAAAACAGGGGAAGTGCAGGGGAATTTATGTAGTTGTTGTTGAAGAGGATAGAGTCGTAGCTTTAGTGGACAGCGTAATGGTACGGCAGAACAATTTCCAACGAAGGCACAGAAAATGGTCACTTAGGCCATCATGCCTGTGCCATATCCCAATCCATTCACCTGCATCACTCCAACCCCCAAGGCTTTGGGCAGACCATCAGCACCAGCTGGAGAAGCGCTTTTGAAATATCCCTTACAGTATCCTGCACCATAAGATCTTTATCATGTACAGCATAACCCGAACCTCACATGGACAGAAGGCGCTGAATTTCAGAACCCACCGCGTCATGCAGATGGAGATTTGTGATTTCGTCATGGTGAAACTTGGTGAACAGGATGGGTGTGTGACAAGGCCAAATTGATTGGACTTTGGTGAAGATCCGGATCTGGATATGGCCCCATCATCAAGTGATGGGGCCAAAAACGATACACAGCATGATATCTCAAAAAGTTGTTGGCAAGTGATGACAGATCTTGGTAGCTACGTTGGTTAGGTGACAAGAACAAGCCCATTCAATTTTGCTGCAGATCCGGCCCATCAGTAGGATACAAAACGTAAATTGCAGCCTGGCGGAGGTATGCGCTCTACCGAGTGCCGTTCTAGTTTTTGTTTCATTACATTTCTGCTTCTTCCCCAGTTTTCTCTTTCCTCCACCAAATAATACCGACTGACGGGACCCTCGTTTAACGTCCATCCGAGGGACGGCACACACATTAATGAATCACCCTGCCCGTGAAACATCAGGATGGTAGTTTATAGCTGGGTCGGGATTCGAACCCAGGCTAGACAGCTTAGAGGCGAGTGTGTGTACTCATCGAAGCAAGCCATCCTCACCATCACTCACGGACTGGCGTTTGTTTGTGCGTGTGTTTGTCACGCTCCTCCTTCAGATCTGGGCAGATTACATCCAGACTTGCTACATAGGATCAGCATGACCTCAATTAATCTGCAGGGGTATTTTTTATCTTTTTTGGTGGTCTTGGGAGGGGGATGCAAATTCTTTATATAAAATGTGTATCATGTAGCGCCGCCTCTAGGTGGGGGAGGGTATTACAAGTCTACACCATTTACAGTTGAGTATTCCTGTCCCCACGTTTTCCAGTACAGTATTCCTGTCCCCACGTTTTCCAGTGCTGTGAGGTGTTTTGAATTAATTATAAGCAGTAGTATTTTGCTTCCTGCACGTAACCTGGGTTATTTTGTTTTTTTGCCTACACAAAGCTGTCATTTGCCTATACACCACCCAAATAAATGTATGCGTCAGAAGACTTGTTGCACGTCGGGAGGTACTCTGTAAGAATGACAATAATTCATGGAAACAATGTGGTTCTGCGCTCACACAGACACACACACACACACACACACACACACACACACACACACACACACACACACACACACACACACACACACACACACACACACACACACACACACACCGCAAAAAAAAGATAAATGCCATTCCTTCCACAACTAAACTTAGCATGCCGTGATGCAGCTCATAATGTCGCATTTGCGATTTCTAAATCGTTGTTTTTGTCAAAACTCAAATTAACCGATGCATGATTTCGCGCTATTCAACACTTCCTTTCAAAAACCGACAAACGCCGCGCCCTCTTGTTTGCAAATCCCGACATATCCATTAATCCAATCACGCACGGCGTCATCAACACCGATCGCAATACGTCAGCGCGCAACATCATAGTCACGTGATGCAACGTGTCAGCCCCCACGTTCTCATCGCTTCGCCTCGCCAAAGACGCCAAAGACGCCAAAATCCCCGAAATAAGCAAATTTCTCTCAAAATAATGAACAGTTTTGATGAGATTGAAGAGCCTGCGTTGCTCTCACCATCGGGACGTAAAAAGAAGCGGCTTCCAGGCAATTCTGCTCGAGCTGTGGCCAAGAGAGCACGGCATGGTGGTGACGGTAAAAATCCAGCAATTTCATGTACGCACAATGTACGTGATATGTGCATGGCGTCCACCCTGTCGACTGACGACCTTTCTTACATCAATGGGAAGCTTTATTCCACGGAAAATAAAGTCAAACAGGACGCCATCTTGCTTTCTTTCATGGATATTCAGCAGTGTAAACGAAGGAGGCTTAAAGTTAAAGATGTAAACAAACAGAGAGCCAGGGATGTCACGGTGAGGTACTTCCTCCTGAAGGCGGATAAACAAAGGATTCCTGTATGCAAGGCTTCATTCGTCAGCATATTGTGTGAGTATAGTCGGGAATGGTCTTATTTAGTCCTGCTGTTGTGTGTGTGTGTGTGTGTGTGTGTGTGTGTGTGTGTGTGTGTGTGTGTGTGTGTGTGTGTGTGTGTGTGTGTGTGTGTGTGTGTGTGTGTGTGTGTGTGTGTGTGTGTGTGTGTGTGTGTGTGTGTGTGTGTGTGTGTGTGTGTGTGTGTGTAATGTATGCACGAGCAAATCGTCACTCTCATAACAAAAGTGCCGAAGTCATATTTTTTCCAGTTTTTGAGATTTTCTGCCAAAGTCATCGAGATCCATGACGTGATCATAATAACAAGATTTGTGTTTCATTGTGTTTCTGTCAGGTCAGGTTCGATCTGTGACCTGCTACAGGTACCATGTAAACCTGTACTAACCTGTTCCATGGTCGGGTTGTCGGAGACTAAACCGTCTCCCCCACCAGGTTTTCTGGTGAGGAGGGTGTTTGGATATGGACACCCAGCAGGATTAAAAACAAAACCTGTCAAAGGGCGGAGGAGCTCCTTGTGAGCCAACGGCCATCCATATCTAGTGCCCAACTGTGTCTGTGGACGTCCTCCTGCAGTTGGGTCACTTCTTATTAGGAGGTTGGTGGCAGGATTTGCACTCCGGCCACCGTAAAACCCTTCATTCCGCAAAACGCAAAAACGCAAAAAAATCTGAAAACCCACTCCGTGGGAGTACCTCCTGTGCAGCTTCCCTTCGCAGGGCAGCTCACCGGATGACGGGATTGGGGCAAAGCCTTCGGGACCCCCAATCTTTGATAGGAGGGAAACCACGGGGTAACATCCCTGGGTCAGATTGCGGAAGAGTGTGTCAGAGTGGTGCTGAGGTGTCGTCCACCAGACAGCGGTCTCCTTGGGTTAACCTGAGGCGGTCCCTTCGGGTGGGTGCCTGGAATGTCCTATCCCTAAGAGAGGATGATCACCTGTCTCTGTTATCATCTGAGCTCAAGCGTTTGGACATCGGGATTGCAGCTCTCTCTGAGGTTCGGAGACCGGATTGCGGCGAGATAATAGTGGGTGGTTACACCTACTATTGGTCTGGTCGCTCTGATGGTTACCATACCCAAGGAGTTGCTGTAGCTGTGTCCAATAAGCTGACCCCAATGATAATTGAGGTAACACCGGTCAACGAGCGTATTATGAGATTAAGGATTCGTCACTCCTTAGGTGTCATTTCCCTGGTCTCTGTTTATGCTCCGACTGAGGCAAGTGATCTCACCGTGAAGGACGTATTCTACGCCACACTCAAGTCTGTGGTTGATCAGTGCCCCAAACGAGATACACTTCTAGTCTTGGGGGATTTCAATGCATCGACTGGAACTGATAGGGACGGTTATGAGGTGTGTGTTGGTCCCCATGGGTCAGGAACTATGAACCAGAATGGCACTAAGTTCCTTGACTTTGCAAGAAGTCATGGACTTAGGGTGGCTGGTTCATGGTTTCAGCGCCCACAAGCTCATCGCTGGACTTGGTATTCCAACGCTGGCGGTGTGGCAAAGGAGATTGACCATGTCCTCATTGACGGTCGTTGGAGGATGATCCACAACTGCAGGGTCTACCGGAGTGCTCAGTTCCTCAATACTGACCACAGGCTTGTTGTAGCAACTCTAAAGCTGCACCTTAAATCCTGGAGAATGGTACCATCCCAGCCGAGGCTGGATGTTGCCAAGCTCAGGGATGAGAGAGTAGCTGAGGAGTTTGCGAACAGGCTGAGTGGACACTTGGGGGGTCTGGGTGCTTTGGGGGGTCCTGTAGAGTTGTGGAGCGCCTTCAAGACCACCGTCCTTGATGTTGCCGATGGATGCCTTGGAGCTCACCGCAGGGCAAAGAAGAATTTTGTTTCTCAAGGGACACTGGATACCATTGACCAGAGTCGCAGAGCCAGGCTGAATGACAGAGCTGAGCTGTTCAGGGAGCTGAGGCGTAAAACTGTACGTGCACTGAGGGTGGACAAGGAGGCCCATGTGCGAGGAATCTGTGAGGGGGTAGAGCATCACCTGTGGACAGGTGATTCTCGTCCCGCTTACAGGGGAATTCGCGCATTACGTTCATCCAAGCCCATCCCTCGGAGCACTACAGTTCGAGCAGAGAGTGGTAGGCTCTTGACAGAGGAGTCTGAAGTGAAGGCCCGCTGGGCCGGTTACTTTGAGCGGTTGTACCAGGCTGATCCCCCAACTGTCGAGTTGGACGTCAAGGGTGTTACAATCCCTGTTGCTGACCCTCGAATCAACTGTGGTCCACCTACGCTTGTGGAAACACGGGCTGCGGTGAACCAGTTGAAACGGGGCAAAGCTCCAGAGATCTGTGGCATCCATGCCAAACTTCTCAAGGCTGGTAGAAACGCTGCATTCGTGTCGTTGCATGCAGTTTTGTGCTCTGCCTGGAACACAGGCATCATCCCAACTGACTGGAAGAGGGGCCTTGTTGTCCCTCTCTGGAAAGGGAAGGGTGATCGCCAAGACTGCAACAACTACCGAGGGGTGACGCTGCTCTCAGTGCCGGGCAAGGTCTTTGCTCGGATAATTCTCGATAGGGTTCGCCACCATCTGCTTGAGCACCAGCGTCCAGAGCAGTCAGGCTTTACACCAAAGAGGTCAACGATTGACCGTATCCTTGCACTTCGTGTCCTCACCGAACGCAGACGAGAGTTTCGGCAAGGGCTGCTTGCAGCCTATGTTGATCTCTGTAAAGCGTTCGATTCAGTGAATCGGGATGTCCTCTGGAGGATTCTTGGTCTTCGTGGGGTGCCACCAAAACTGATCGATCTGATGTCTGAACTCTACTCTGGTACTGAGAGTGCTGTGAAGTGTGGTGGTACCATCTCTGACTTATTTCCAGTTGTTACTGGAGTTCGTCAGGGATGTGTACTTGCCCCCACACTTTTCAGCACTTGTATGGACTGGATTCTAGGGAGGATGTCGGAGAGATCAAGTTGCGGTGCGTCATTTGGGAATGTCAAGATCTCGGACCTTGACGTTGCAGATGATGCAGTCATCTTTGCGGAGACTTTAGACATCCTCTTGGGGGCCCTCGAGGTGCTGAATGAGGAGTCAGAGCCGTTGGGATTACGGGTTTCTTGGGTCAAAACTAAGATCCAGGCTTTCGGTGACATCTTGGATGCTGCTGTCCTGTCTGTGTCTGTTTGTGGTGAGGATGTTGAGGTCGTGGAGAGATTCACTTACCTTGGCAGTGATATTCATGTCTCTGCTGGCTGTGAGTCAGAGGTCAATAGACGTCTGGGTCGGGCCTGGGGAGTCATGGATTCACTGGATCATGGGGTGTGGCGCTGCCGGTACCTGTGCGGGAGGACGAAAGTCCGAGTCTTCAGGTCCTTGGTACTTCCAGTCTTGCTTTATGGGTGCGAGACTTGGACTCTGACCAAGGATCTGAGACGGAGACTAAATTCCTTTGGTACCAGGTCTCTTCGGAGAATCCTTGGCTATCGCTGGTCGGATTTTGTGTCCAACGAGCGGTTGCTGAGAGAGACTCGGATGAGATTTGTTACCTGCATACTCCGTGAGCGTCAGTTGCGGCTGTATGGACATGTGGCTCGTTTTCCTGACTCTGATCCTGCTCACCAGATTCTCTCAGCGAGGGAGTCTCATGAGTGGAGGAGGCCAGTGGGTCGACCACGTACCTCGTGGTTGCAACAGGTTGACCATCATCTCAAGGAGATGGGGATGGGCCTGGCATCTGCCTGGGGGATGGCCAGACGGAGGCCCCTGGAGTACCGGCGGAAAGTGGACGCAGCGACGCGCTGTTCTGGCACATGCTCCCATACCTGACCTGACCTGACCTGTGTTTCATTGAGCTTCCATTAACAACTCTGTAAACAAGAAATAGTGAATAGATATTCGTTGGTGAAGAATTGCTGCAGTTTTTTGTGTTTTTCTCAAAACTGGAAAAAATGACAGGCACTTTTGTTATGAGGGTGATGAAATACAACCCATCGCTTTGCTGATGGGAATATTGTTGCGAATTTGGAAGCTTAGGCCTCAGTCACATTTGCTCTACGGCGAGGATATGGCTGCCGTACGCCTTCTGAATTGACAGAAACGTGCGGCGGCCGCAGTTTCTGAGGTGTCCTCAGGGTGGCCCTACGCCGTATGGCTATATTTTACAGGCCGTAAGGTCGCCGTGGAATTATAACGCGGAGTTATAACTTTTTTCATTTCAACGTTCGCCGTCGCAATTCGACAAGCCGAAAAAAAAAAAACTGGTAAAAAAAAAAAAAAAATTAACCCATTCGTTACCGTCCGTCTGGCCGCACGTTCGCCTTAGGGCCCCCCCTGTGGTCCCCCTGTGGTCGCCTTGCGGTCGCCTTGCGGGCACCTTGCGTCTGCCTTGAAAATTCTATGGCCGCCGCAGGAACGCCCTAAGGTCACCGTGCGACATCAAATCAAAGACCGTACGGCAACCCCACGTTTTCGGTCTCCACAACTAATAAATATGCCGTGCGGCTCCCCGAAAAATAAAAACATATGTGACTGCTACATTGTGTGACCGTGGAAATACTGCGGCCGCCGTATAATTGCTAATGGCCGTAGATTTTGGAGACCCCACGGCCGCCGTGGCAAATGTGACCTAGGCCTTACTGCACACAACAGCCAGGTCCTATAGATCAGTTATATTGGTAAGTATGTTTCTCGGTGGGGTCCCATCCTATGTTTAATGGGTGATTAATTGTACGTGCGCTGTGAATTATTTTATAGTTAGGATTTTTACATTACCAGCAACAACGACAACAATTCCCATCTTCGCTTCTTCACCACCAACAACGACAACAACGCCCATCTTCGCTTCTTCACCATCGACCTTCCCCACGTGCATGCGTGTTAAGCACAGCCAGCACAGCCGTGGGCGGAGTCCAATGTGCCAGGCGGGGCTTCCTTGGACGTTGGTGTCTTGGATTTCGTTCCAAATACAGGCATGGTGCCCCTCTCAGCCAATCGGGGGGGGGGGGTGCGAGCACGTCTGCCACCTCTCGGCCAATGGGGAACCAACACAACATGTTGCTGCTCGACTTCCTTGTCGAGGGGCTGAGACATGAGCACCTCCCCCTGACCAATCTCGGACGGCCGGGAGGTCGCCCGACACGCCTATCCAATGAAGGGAATGACACGACACTGATCTCTCCCACCAGTCAAGACAAAGATATAATCGTGTGGGGCGACCCAGTGAGAGAGTCGGAGGGTTCGTTGGTTGAGGCTGAGAGAGTCTTCCCGCCGTGAATCGTCGCCTGTTCTGCCGGTGGAGCATGCCACCGCCCGACGCTACCCTCCGTAACTGGTGCTTAGAGCGGCATCGTGTTGCGGGTTCGAGTCCCGCCGGGTCATATTGTCGGGAACCGCACAATGCGGGAAGGTCCAAGCCAGTCTCTTACCTCCAGCTCACCTTCCCTCCGAGCTGGGGGTATCAAGAAAGGCCGCGGCCACCATTTCTTTGGGTGTGTGTCTGTGTGTGGGTCCATCTTTTAAGTAGAAACTGTTAAGTGCCTGTGTTCCTTGTACATTACATTTTCATAGTCATGATAACTCTGCCTTCTTGTGTGCTCCCCTGCCCCATTATAAATAAATATCCCTTTTATTAAATGTTCCAGCTCGTTTCTGTGTTTCTTTCGTTGGCTTAGCATGGTGTGTGTTGAGAAATAGCGAGGCAGTAAATTGTTCATTTGGACCGACAGGCCTTGGTAACCTCCGCTCGGGTTACACACGGTTCGGGCACAGTGACGGCTCGTCCCGCTCGAGGTCTGTCGAGGGTGTCAATTCCCCCGTAGCTTTTCCGCGTGGGTAATTAGGTATATTGAAGTTTGGCAATTAACCCTACCCCACGCGGTCAAATTATTGGCGATTCATGGTCCTGTAAGGGACCCGAGCCTTTCGGACTTATCCGAGGGTCACTACCTAAATTCCGGTGTGTTCGGTGCAGCCCACTCTACTGCTCCCTCTAGCGGTCGAGCTTGCCACCGATTCCTGGCCCCACAACAATATTAAGGAGGGAGGGTGAGGAAGGGTGCGGCAATGAGGAAGGAGGAAGGAGGGGGGAGTGGGGAGGAGTTGGGAGTGAGGATGCGGGGAGAGACGGAGGAGGAGTGAGGAGGGGTTGGGAGTGAGAAGGAGTGGGGGAAGGGAAGGCAGCGTGAGCGGAGGGCAAGGGAAGGCAGCGTGAGCGGAGGGCAAGGGAAGGCAGCGTGAGCGGAGGGTCCGTCCGGAGATGACCACGGTCCAGACACATCCGGAGATGACCACCGTCCGGATATAACCGCCGTTTAGATACGTGCGGAGATAACCACTCTTCAGATACGTGTGGAGATACCCACTGTTCAGATACATGCGGAGATGCCCACCATTTGGATACGTGCGGAGATACCCACCATTTGGATACGTGCAGCGATAACCACCATCCAGACACGTATGGAGATAACCACCATCCGGATACGTGTGAAGATGACCCCCGTCCAGATACGTGCGGATATAACCCCCGTCCAGACACATATGGAGATAACCACTGTCTGGACATAACCACCATCCGGAAATAACCACCATCCATACACGTATGGAGATAACCACTGTCCTAACATAACTATCATCTGGAAACGTGTGGTGATAACCACCGTCTGGATATGTGCGGAGATGACCACCGTCTGGATACGTGCAGAGATGACCACTGTTGGGATACGTGTGGAGATTAACTCCATTTGGATACGTGCAGAGATGACCACTGTTCGGATACGTGCCTAGCTGACCACCGCTCGGATATGTGCGGAGATGACCACCGCTTGGATACGTGCCGAGCTGACCACCTCTCAGATACGTGTGGAGATGACCACTGTTCGGATACGTGCGGAGCTGACCACCGCTCGGATGCGTGCGGAGATGACCACCATTCGGATACGTGCGGAGATTAACTCCATTCGGATACGTGCAGAGATGACCACCATTCGGATACGTGCGGAGATGACCACCGCTCGGGTACGTGCGGAGATATCCACCATTCGGATACGTGATGCACTTGGGCCATCATGCCTGTGCCGTATCCCAATCCAATCAGCTGCATCACTCCACCCCCCCCCCCCAAGGCTTTGGTCAGACCATCAGCACTAGCTAGAGAAGTGTTTATGAAATATCCCCTATAGTATTCTGTATGTCAGTGAGATCTTTATCTTCTACAGCGTAATCCGAACCTCCCAGGAACAGGAGGTGCTGAATTTCAGAACCCACTGCATCCTGCAGATGAAAATGCATTGTTGCGGGCTGGCGGGGTCGGGTGAGAAGACCAATAGGTGGGGGAAGCTACGTCGATTCCCACCAGACTCCCCGAAATTGTAGGCCGTCGCTCACGGATAATTCCTTGACGCGGCGGGTCGCTTAACCGACCATGGATGCCAATAACTCAACCGCGTGACCTCGGGTCCTCCCGTCTATGGAATTGGGTTACCTAATTAACCACGTGGTTTAATTACCGGGGAACCACGCCCTCGGTAGGCCTTGTCCGAACCGGATCACTCTACCGGATCGGATCACCTTTCCAGATCGGATGTAGCCGAGCGACACTGCCAAGGACGTACCAGCAAGAAGGAACGGATCATTGGGAATAAAGACCCGGCTAAACTCAGATTCAAACCGCACTGGACCAATGAGAGAAAAGACAAAGGCGAGCTGGGAACATTCCTAATGCAATTATTTATTAACAGCAAGTGAGGAAAAGCATGTGGCACAACAAAGATTCATTGGGTATGTAACGCAGGGAAAGAGGAGAGAGGTGTGGGGGGTGCGACAATAATATGCAAGCAACTTACTAAAGCAGACAGTGCAGACTTGACGCGAGATTAATTACAGTAACAACAATAAGGATCTTCTAAAGGCTTACTTAAGAGACAGGCACCAGCACACTCAGACACACACAGAAAAAGAAACTCCAATTAAAAGGGACTTTTGCAGTCAGGGAGGGAGGGGTTGAGGTTATTGCTTTCGGTACCTGGGCGTTTCGGGGGAGGGATGCTCCGTGGTGCAGTGCCCGACAATAGTCGCGTTGTTCTGGCAACAGCCGCACGTGTGGAGATCGTGTTCTGAAGGAAGAGCTTGAGTGGAGAAGGGCGGAGTACAGAGGGCGAGGGTGGAGCAGTAGGCGGGACCAGGCAGGAGGCGGTTCGTCGACGTCGTGTGGGCGGAGACGAGGAACAGGAGGCGGGCTGTCAAGGCGAGGCGTGGGCAGAGTCGAGAAGCAGGAACACTCCGCATGAAAAGACCCACACCGAACACACACTCTTCTCAACACCACACCAACACAGAGGATTTCTCTGTGTTTTATAGAGCCCGGAGCTCGGGGGAGGGGCCATGCCGAATGCAAAGTCATCGCCCGAGTCAGGCGTTCCGACTGGCTCTGACCCCCCACGTGGTCCGCCAGCCTGGGCCGGGTTTCGGGCAGACGCCGGTCCAACCCGCCCACCTGGGTGCTAAAGCATATGTGACTCGCCGCAGATGTCTGGTTTCGGGTAGACGGTGGAAGCTCAAAGCGCTAGTCCAGCCCAAAGCGCACGTCGCGGATTTTGCCGCAGAAAAGAAAAAGAGTGGGGATGAAAAAAAAGGGAAAAATGATATAATAACCTAACTATTATACCATCGCAACGCACTCCCTTGTCTTCCCACTAAACAAAAGGAAGGGGTCTATCTACACGTATATTAATGGCATAACTGCCCCAGGACACCTATCTGTTGTATGCATATGGTTCCGAGAACCGCAACAGTATAAAGCCAGCTGTCCATCTGCATTTCAGCTCTGAATATTAAAGATCACCTTGTAACTCTCAAGAATCCCCCTGCCGTGCTCCACATCCCCCTCCACCTCCATCCCCGAAGTGACGACGATGTAGATCCGCACAACCTCCCTGACAATGTTGTGTGTGTCTGTCTGTCTATCTGTTTCCGTCCGTGCCAAGCCATAACTTTTTTACCATTTGAGCTTTTGTCATCAAATTTAAAAAAGGCTTTATTCTGAGAATATGGAAACGACATAATTAGAATTTTTGTCAGAAGGTCAAAGGTATCATTTTTGCATATGGAAGAAGAAGTCCGAATACAAAGCGGATGGGCTTTGCATATTTAGATGCTTTTATTTTTTTTTGGCTAAATGAAAAAGAATACGTTGAGGGTTTCGGTTTTGTTGGGGTATTATCAAGCCCACTACACCTCTGCACAACATTTTGTGGTTCATTTTGTCTGAAGGAAGACGTGTGTGTAGGATAGACAAATGCGGGCGTGTGTATATGCACGTCTTATTCTTAAGGCAAAGTTCCATCTCTGAAGGGTGTGATGGCAACGGCATTGTAATTAACAGCAGCATAATGATGTGATTTTCTTTTTCATCAACATTTTCCTTAACATTTTCATTCTTTTTCAGGTGTCAAGAAAGACAGAGTTTCCAACATTGCGAAATACTGGCTGACCCATGGTATTGCAAGACCTGAAAATCGAGGCGGTGCAAGAAATATGGAGGAAAAGGAAGCAAAGAAAACAGCCATTCAGCACCACACCAAGTCATTTACGTGTCTTGCAAGACACCATGCGCGTCGTGGTGCTCTGGAACGGAAATATCTCCCAAATGATTTGTGTGTGAAAAAACGCTTACACCAGGTGCTTATCTCAGGAGAGTTGGGAGATAGGAAACCGTCGCAGTTTCTTAGGAGGATCAGGCAACTTTTGGGTAATGCTAAGCTGGAAGATAAAATTTTGAAACAGCTGTTCTTGCAGCGTTTACCCAAGAATGCTCAACACATCCTGGCCTCTACCAGTGAAGCTGTTACCAGCGAACAGCTCGCTGAGATCGCTGATAGGATTGTGGAAGTGGCAGCACCCACACCCTCCATCGCTGTTGCTACACGCCAGCCACTTGGTGCAACATCGGATCATTCAGTCATCCAGGATTTACAGGCGACCGTCAAACAGCTCACGGCACAAGTGCAGGTGCTCACTTGTCACCTGCAGGAAGAGCGTGGGTTTTCTTGCGATCAGGCCCAAAGCAAGCAGTGTGGCCAGAGCCGGAGTAATAGTCGCACTACGGGCGTGAGGTTGCAGAGTGTTGGTACCATTGGCGGTATGGTACGGCAGCTCAGAAGTGTGTGCCGCCATGTTCATTCAAGAAGCCCATTTCCACCACACAGGGAAATGGCGGGACCAGCAGCTCGGAGCGACAAGCTCTGCCAGTCACTGTGAGTGTCTCCTTTTCAACGTCACTGGAAAGAACATGGGCACACGCTTCCTAGTTGATACTGTGGCCAAAGTGAGCCTGTTGCCACACACAACATAAAACAAGACTCGGTCTAACAACACTGTACCCCAACTTCAAGCAGTCAACCACTCAGCTATCAACACCTACAGAGGGAGATCTTTGATGCTTGATCCGAGACTGCGTTGAGTTTTTTTGCTAGGTATTCATCGTCGCTGAGCTGCCCAGACCCATATTCTGAGCTGACTTTTTTTGACAGCTTATTGACACCATGACCAACCTTACTGTGCGAGGGATCAGTTCACAAGCAGCCACCATCAGTCCAATGTATGTGGAGTACCAACACCTCACAATTTAGCACCCTCTTTCATGAATACCCCAGCATAACTTGACCAGTGTACAGTGATGCGGCAGTCAAACACTCCATCACACATCACATAGAGAGTCGAGTGCCTACCACTTGTGGCAGCAAGACCTTGCCACCTAGCACCTAATCGTCTGTCTATCCCAAAGGCAGAGTTCGATCATATGCTTTCAAGCTCGGTATCATCTGTCCATCCAGCAGTAAATGGTCCAACCTTACACATGGTCCCGAAGAAGACACCAGGAGACTGGCGGCCTTGTGGAGATTAGCAGGCACTCAACAAATCTACTGTGTTTCATCACTATCCTGTGTCACACCTTCAAGACTTCTCTTCTTCTTTGCAAGGTGCTTGAGTTTTCTCTAAGGTAGATCTGGTTGGAGTATACCATCAAATGCCTATCGAGCCTGATGATATCTGTAAGATGACCATTATCACACTGTTTGGACTCTGAATTTGTTCATATGCCATTCAGTCTACAGAATGTAGCGCCAGACGTTTCAACATTTCATCGACAATGTCATACGAGGATTGCCTTTCGTCTACGCCTATCTCGATGACCTCTTAGTAGCGAGCTCTACACAAGAGGAACACGAAACACATCTGAGACCGCTATTCAACCAGTTGGCGAAGTATGGTATGGTGTGGTGATCAACCCAGCCAAGTGTCAGTGGGGAGTATCTACACTGACTTTCCTCGGCTATGTAGTAAATGAGCAGGGAATATGTCCTACTAGACAAAGTGAAGAGCATCCATGACTTTTCACTACTGACATCGCTCTGCAGTTTGAGATAATTTATAGGTCTGGTGAACTTCTCCCACCATTTCATTCCCAACTGTGCTGACATGCTGCAACCAGGGATAAGAAGAAGAAAAACCATCCTATCACCCTTGGTGAGCAAGAGCTGTTAGCCTTTGAAAAGGGGAAAGTTAAATTGGCTGAGGCTGCCCTCCTTGTCTATCCCAAGCCAGACGCACTGTTGTGCTTCATGACCGACGCATCGGACATGGGCTTTGATGGCATACTCCAATAGCTGGTTGACAGAGAATGGTAGCCACTCTCATTCTTCTCAAAGCGACTGCAGCTGGCTGAGACTCGCTACAGTACCTTCGGTCTGGAGTTATTACCATCACCAGAGGAGAGGGTATTGCATTTGGGTGCTTTTGTTTGTTTGGCTGTCTGTCTGTCTTTGTTTGTTTGTGTGTTTGTCCTCACAGAATGTGAGTATGTGAATAAATAACATTTGATCTTTAAGACCCCTAAACCCCTTTAAACCCTTTACAACTCCAAGACCCCTTAAGACCACAAGGGCTCAAAAGACCCCAAGGATCCCCAAAAAACCCAAAAGACCCCAAAGATTCTTTAAGACCCTGAAGACCATTAAGACCCCTAAGACCCGATAACCCCTGTTACACCCTTAGACCTCTAAGACCCTTTAGAGCCCCGAAGACCCTGAGGCTCGTTTCTACCCTTTAGACTTTCAAACCTTTTAATACCCTGTGTACCCTTTTTCGACATTTTAAGACCATTTCAACCTCTTCAGACATTTCCAACCCTTTAGACCTTAAACGACATTCTCCAGACCCATTTGACCTTTTCGACCCATTTCGACCTTTTCGACCCTTTTAGACCTTTCAACCTTTACAACTTTTCAGACCTTTGACCCTTACACAATTACAACTGGACCATTTAGACCTTTCATTTAGTACATCCTTCCATTAATTTGCCACACAAAATACACCACACAAAACAAGTCCTGGTGAGGGTCTGCAATCTCTGATTGCTCTTTCTTGTTAGCCATGTATCTCAGCGTCAAGCACTTCAGACATCTACTGGAGGAAGAATTATCATCTGCACTGACCACAATTCTTTGTCATCTCAACTACATATCCCATTTCACGACAGACATCAGGCATGTGAAGGGACTCGACAATGTGGTAGTTGATGCACTCTCACATTCGCACCTCGTTGTGCTTCACACTTCTTCCTCCATCGACCAGAGCCAGATAGCAGCTGATCAGGAGAATGATGAGGAGCTCTGTGAGCTACGAGATTCATATTATTCACTGTTGTTTCGGCAAGTACCACTCCCTGCTTCAGATGGATACATCTGGTGTGATGTCTCAACAAGCTACGAACGAACCTTTTGTGCCTAAAAACACCCTCGTGGAATCTACAATGCACTCCACTGTTTGTATCATCCTGCCATCAAATCCACTCAGAAGTTGATATTGGCATGTTTCATTTGGCCAGGTATTAACAAAGATACTCATGAGTGGTCAATATCTCGCATTCCATGTCAGAAATCTTAGGGCCATCGCCATGTCTAGTTTCCTTTCGGTACCTTTGCCACACCAGATGCAAGATTCGAGCACATTAACATCGATCTCTTAGGACCCACTACCTCCATCAAGTGGGGACAGTTACATGCTCACCTGTATTGATTGCTATACCAGGTGACCTGATGCTATTCCTGTGCAGGACATTACAGCGGAGACAGTTGTTAGAGCATTAGTGCACCATTGGATTTCAAAGTATGGCACACCATGTATCATCATTACAGATAGGGGTTGGCAATTTTAATCCACAATGTTCACCGCGATGACGAGCCTGTTGGGATGCAATCGTACTGTACCACTGCTGTCACCCAGCAGCCAACAGCATAGTTGAGCGCCTCCATCATAAATTGAAGGCAGTTTTGAAAGCTCAATCAGACCTGAGTCGGTGGTACAAATATCTCCCTCTGGTGCTACTTGGCATTCACTCTACCATTGAAGATGATCTAGGATGTACACCAGCGGAATTATTTATGGTACCACTCATAAAACTACCAGGACAAATGGTTGCACCCAGTCACCCAACTACATTACTGGACCCATCCAATTATGTACATTGACTGCAAGAGCACATGTCTAGTACCTCCCCAGCTACGACATGAACACAACAAACCACCAGTCAAGTTCCAAGAGGACTTATGAACTGTACGCATATTTTTGTTCATTGTGATGCAGTACTCAAATCACTACAACAGTCAGGTTCCTTGTGTAATTTCGTTGCAGTTTTTTGGAGAGTAGCAAACCTATAGATTTTTGAGAAGTTTAAAATCTATGTAAGTAAAAAAATGATGTTTCACATTTTTTCAACTTTTGGAAAGGTCGTTTTGGGGTGAAAAACGCTTCCTAGTTGTTTTTTTTTTTAATTCTTTTTTTTTTAATTCCAATTTTTTTAAATCTGAAACAATACAAAATAACCAACTGATGATGGATTACTGTTAAATGGCTAACAATGGATTTTATAAGATAATAAAATGTTGCATTCTGACTGTCAGTTGCCATGGAAACAGCATTTTTGGAGTGGAATTGCCATTTTTTAATATATATTTTTTAAAATTATATTTTCCATCGGATGGCCTAAATAATTGCTAAATATGGTGACCATGACTAACTTACACATAAGTATTATGATTTTCAAGTATTGGAACAGTTGGTTGCCATGGAAACGGCCATCTGTGCAATGAAACATTGGTGTGTCTGTTGTTCAATATCAGAAGGTTTCGGCACCTTCAGTAGTGAAACGTTTGATTTTATGTTTTTGTACTTTGATGTATTGTAAGTGTGATCTTGTAGGGAACATAGGTGACGCCACGTCGCGACGCCATGCCATCGCCTCAGGTTACGGTTGCTGGGCGTGGCATGACGTTGTGATGTGGCGCGGCGTGCGTCCAAGCACGTGCAGCACTATGACGTCATTTTCAGTTCGCTTCGTTTATTCTCGATTTATTCATGACAGTTTACTTCGGAGCTTCGTTTCATCATATTCGGTTTTCAACGCCTTTCTTCCTTTTTTCGGTAAGTTGTGATCGCCTTTGAGGCGTATGTACCTTTTTGTCATTTTATGTTCTTCTGTATGGGGTAGGATTATGGTTTGAGTGGCCACAGGGTTGGAGGTTTTAATTGCGTTTCCTGTTAGGCTAGGAGTTGGAAGTCAGAAGATTTTGTTGCTAAACGGATCAATGGTGATGTCAGCCTATGGGCGCCGGTGAAGAAGGAGAAGAACAGAATGTACATGTCTGGCAATACAACACTAGCAATCAAGATCAGGGACAAGACAGTAGATCGAAAAGAAACCAAGGATTTGTATGGTAGACTGATGGTACTCTCCAGATCCAGCAGGGACGTCGACCAGAAGGATGCAATTGGCAACTTTGAATTCGCTGTGACACCGAGGGCCCTGTTTGCACCGAACGGAAGCTTACTGTCATGCACCGACAAGTCGAAGCTAATCCATAACTTGGAAAAGTTTGCCAACAAGGAACCATCTTTACCAGAAGATGAGCTTGATGCCACACACATGGAACCAGCACCCGCTGATGCTGTAATTGATGGCAGTACTAGCACGAAGGTCGCAGTCGTGGATGGAATGGTAGTTGTCCAGAAAATGACCAAGAAACCAGCAATGGTCGTGACAGTGAAGGACCTCAGTGAATGTTTCAATGATAGGGTGATGAGTCTGACCAGAGGCTTCGACCATGTAATTCTTGTTTTTGATACCTACAAGCAAGATTCCCTCAAGAGCACAACCAGAGACAAACGACGTCAAGGAAAGGCACCAGTCCAATATGAGGTCAAGGATGATACCAGTATCAAACACATCACGATGAGTCGATTTCTGTCCCATGATCAAACCAAGGCTGATCTGATGGAGTACTTGGCAGAGAAAACTCTAGAATACAACCGCGATTCAACAAAGGTGGTAGTCGTTTCGGCATCTGGGCAGACATCGAGCAATGGGATCTCCAATTTGAGGCGAATAACCATGAGGAGGCAGATACGTTGATGATCCAGCAAGCAATAGCTGCATCACAGCAACACACGGGAGATATTGAGCTGACGATATTCTCACCTGATACGGATGTTCTGGTTCTTGCCAGAGCAAACTATCATCTCCTGCCAAGCCACACATCTATCTCAATGGCATCTAGCATTGTCAAAATCGAGCCAATCTGGAAGGCCCAAGGTGAGGAGAGAGCCCAGGCATTGCCAGCCTTCCACGCATTCACAGGTACCGATAATACTGGGCGGTTCGCTCGACATGGGAAGGCAAAGTGGTTCCAGTGCTACTTGAAGGCCGATGACGACATGGTAGATGCCTTTGCTATGCTCTGTAAGGATGCTGAACTGTCAGAGGATCTATACACAACTTTAGCAAGATTTGTCTGTTCAGGTTATTGTCCAAGTGGTGTCAATATTTCCAGGATCCCTGAACTTCGGTGTCATCTCTTCTGTAAGAACATGGCTGAGAATGACAAGTACCTGTCGTTTGTCGACCAACTGTCGGTGCTCTGAGGCAGCATATCATGCGAGTACATATCCAGGCATACGTTTGGGGTCAAGCAGCAATTTTTCAGCAAACATTTCTTGATCCATTAAAGAAAGGCTTCCACAAGGACATGAGTGGTCAACTCAAACCGACAGCAGACATTCTCCCTGCACCAAAGGCAATTATTGAGATGATAAGGTGCCAGTGCAAGACAGAATGTTCATCACAGAGATGTTCCTCCAGGGCCAAGAACTTAACATGCACTGATCTTTGCATGTACAGAACTTCGTGTGAGAATGACGAGGACTCAAACATTGAACGGCATGACCACGATAGTGATGATGACGATGGCAATGATGAGTGACATTAGAGACAGTGATGACAATTGGCTGCAAACTCATATTTGACATTAAGTACATTTCACTGATCACCATATTCATGCGTTACTTGTTTCAAGATTTGAAAGCAATACATTAAATAAACGGTAATAATTAAATAAACGGTAATACAGTGATGACTCCATCTACACCTCACTCTCCGAAAACATGGACCATCTTCTATCTTCTCATCCAAACTCTCTCTTCCTCTTATGTGGCGACTTCAATTGTCATCACGCCAGTTGGCTAGGTGTGGGTACCTCTCTCACCTGCCATGGGACGTCAGCAAAAGCTTTCTGTGACTCATTGGGACTGACTCAATCGGTCAACTTCCCGACCCGGATCTCAACCAATGGTACTCCATCTCTTCTGGATCTGATTTTGACAAATTTCCCTGACAATATCTGCTGCTCTTCCTTCGCTCCAATTGGTTCTTCTGACCACGTCCTTGTTAAAGTGGACATCTCTCTGGCTGTCATCAGAGAACCACCTCACCGCCGTCGAGTCTGGCATTTCACTCAAGCCGACTGGCAGGGTCTCCGAGCAGCCATCAAACTTACAGACTGGTCTCCTATCACTACTTTCTCAAACATCAACTCATCCTGGGAATTCTTTCAAAGAAACTTGCTCTCCCTCATGCACAGATTTATCCCCTCTCGTGTTCAGTTGTCTTACCCTTCCTCCCGCCCTTGGTTTACTGAAGCTTGTGGCGAGGCAGTTGTCCTGAAACAACTTGCCTTTGCCTCATGGAAAGCAAACCCAACTGAGAGCAATCTCAGTTCTTTCCACAAAGCTCGGAACAAGTGTGTATCTACCCTCAGGAGAGCCAGAAAACAACATCTTTCTCATCTCAAGTCTGAACTCTCAGACCTCTCTCCCTCCTCAAAATCCTGGTGGCGTTTAATCAAATCTGTTTCTGGTGTATGTTCCCCCTCCATCCCCTCCCTTACCTCAAATGGCCGCACTGCTGATTCCACACGTGATAAAGCTGAATGTCTAAACTCGGTGTTTGCAGCTAAATCTTGTGTCCCAAACCCATCACTATCTCTACCCACTTTACCCAGTCGCACCCAACTGTCCCTGGACTCTGTATCCTTTTCTCCTGACAAGGTGGAGAGCTTGCTTTCAAACCTCGAGTCAGATTCTGCAACCGGTCCAGACGGCATCAGCCCACGTGTCCTCAAAGCCTGCTCTTCTGCTCTTGCTCACCCTCTCTCTGTTCTATTCCCCCTCTCATTTTCCCAAGGTCATCTGCCATCTGCTTGGAAATCTGCTAACATCACTGCCCTGCATAAAAAGGTGCAAAAACAGATCCCTGTAACTACAGACCAATCAGCCTTCTCCCAATCATCAGCAAGGTTATGGAATCCATCATTGCTTCAGACATGAAATCCTTCCTCTTCTCCAATGGCTTGATTTCCAATCATCAATTTGGTTTCAGACCAGGTCACTCTACCCTGGATATGCTGCTACTGCTCTCCCATCAATGGATGGAGGTCCTCAATGCCAGACAGGAAATCCGAGCCGTATCCCTGGACATATCACGTGCTTTTGACACAGTCTGGCACCCTGCCCTACTCACCAAACTCTCTTCCCATGGTATTCAAGGCCATCTCCACTCATGGCTCGCAGACTTCCTCTCCTGTCGCAGTCAACGTGTGGCCCTAAATGGAGTTCTTTCATCCCCTCTTCCTGTGCAGGCTGGAGTTCCTCAAGGTAGCGTTCTGGGCCCTGTTCTTTTTCTGGTTTTCATCAATGATCTCTCGGACTCTCTGGAAAATCCTCTATTTCTCTTTGCCGATGACTCCACCCTCTGCCGTACCATCTGTCATCCCTCAGACCGGCAAGCAGCAGCTTCTTCGCTCACTGCAGATCTGGATAAAATCACAAACTGGTCCAACACGTGGAACATGTCTTTCAATCCACACAAATCTCACACTCTCACTATGTCTCTTCGAAAGGACCGTTTTCAAAACCCCCCATCCACTTTCTCAACAATCCTCTGGAAGAAGTCTTTTCTTGCAAGCTACTGGGCCTCACTATCTGCCATGACCTTTGCTGGGAAAGTCACATTTCCAACCGTCCCTCAAAGCCAGTCGCCGACTGGAAATCGTCCGTCGTGCAAAGTCCTTCCTCGGCCCTCTTGAGCTCCTGACTACTTACAAAGCTTTTGTCCGTAGCCTGATGGAGTACTGCTCTCCCCCTCTGGGCTGGTGCTCCTGCCTCCCACCTTTCTCGACTTCACGCTGTCGAAACCAGGGCTTTTAAGATCATTGGCATCTCCCGCAATGAAGCTGAGTCTTTGGGCCTCTCACTCAATCACCGCAGGTTGGTCGGTGGTCTTTCTGTCTTCTACCGACTCCTCTCCAGCCTTGCCCCCCCCTGCTCTCTCTGCGATTTGTCCCAACCACATTTCCACAGGGCGCTCAAGGTCCGCCAACAACCCCCTTCTGGTAAAACTACCAAAATCACGAATCACTGCTCATCTTCACTCTTTCATTCCTCTTTTTCCACGCCTTTGGAATAAACTTCCTCACTCTATTCTTTCCCATTCTTCCCTCCAGGCTTTCAAAACAGCTGTTCACCACCTCCTCTTATCTTCCCCCATCCAAATCCTCGATATTTTCTACCCCCGATAATCCACCCATGCCCACTTCCTTCAATTCTCCTGCTTTCCTTCCTGAAAGTCCCTGTAATGTCCATCTTCTCCTCGCCATGTTCCCCGTCCCATCCCCATCCCTCTCCCTTCCACAGTTCACCTGTGTCTGTTCCCCAATGTTTTGTCCCTTCCACTCCCACCCCTCTTGTCTCATGCCTCCTTGCTGTGAGTTGTGTGTTAGCTCTCATACGAGCCTCGACCAAGGTATACAAAAAAAAAAATAAAAAAATAAAAAAAAAAAATTTGACAAAATGATCGCAGTTTCCATGGCAACCATTGCTCAAAATACAGATATATGTATTCTCTATAAAGAACTGTCCTCTAGTTAGCAATTATGCATCATCAGTTGCTTGCTTGCGATTAATTTTGAATTTTCAGAGCTGAAATTAAAAAAAACGGGTTTTTACCCCAAAACGACCTATTTGACCACATTATATGCATTGAAAAAAATGTGAAACATGGATTTTCTGTTTTGGTATCGTTTGTTGGGGTTTCTCCAAAAATGTTGGGGTTAGCTACTGTCCAAAAAATTCCAACGAACGTCAAATTATGGAAACAAGGAACCTGACTACAACCACCCTATTCAGGACCTTTTGGAGTGATACGCTGGACTCCCAAGTGGTTCAGTATTGACATACAAGGCAAGCGGGAGTCTGCCAGCTTTGATGGCCTGAAAGAAGCCGACCTTGAGGGTGATTATTTAACTGAGCCAATTGTACAATCGGCTGGACAAAAACACTTTTCCTCCACTACAAGGCAGGTGACTCAAACTACTGCTTCTACTCCTGTGACTCAACCTATATATAAAGAAGTCAGAAAAACTCGGTCTGGAAGACATGTACAATTTGTGCAATTTTGTGCATGTCTGGAAGTGGCCAGCAAAATTTGTGCAAGTTCTTTCAACAGGTTGAAGGATTGATCTACATGATTGATGCTTATTTTTCATCACAGGCAATTATTTCATCATGCACTACTAGTGCAGGATTATTGATCACTGTTTTCATCCCTCTCCATAAATTTAGAGGGAGGTTAATGCCATGGCTTCTCTTTACAAACATAATTTCTGTATTTGTTCAGATAACTGGGCATGGTTTAAAACCAGGGACAATCAATCAGCTTTCAGTACTTTTCCATGACCCTCGCGATTTTGAATAATAATAACTAGAACTGCCACTTTATAACTGCTGGCAGTAATGACCGGGTACCCAGACGTCCGCCTTTGATACAACACGAGACTTAAATGATAGTCGCAAAGTTTCCCTTCAATAGGATAAGTGGTTCCAGAGAAAACATTATTTAATGGTGATACAAATACAGCCCTGCTTCGATACAGCACGGGACTGACGAGTTAAAAAGCGGGTAGCACAAAGTGTTCAATCTATTTATTATGTATGCAGTGAGCCCTTTTCCTGGGGACATTGTCGGTATCAATTGGATTGCTATTCCTGTACCCTCAAACGGATGCAGGTTCTGTCAAGTGAGCCTTCAGGAAAAAAAAAAAACAAATGTAAAAGTTCTCAGATTCAAATAATTAAATAATTCTGGCTGCCAAACCCCGTGGCCGATCGGATTGAAATTTTAAACCTATGTTTCTCATGCCGGCAAGATTATAATTGTGAAGTTTCACATATATTGATGGAGCAGTTCCAGAGTAAACATTAATTAATATATTTCCTTCAATCCAATATGGCTACCAAACGATGTGTCGTACATCAAAAGGAGGGAAGAATTTTTTGTTCGTCATGGAGAGGCGGTCATACCTGCAGAGTTTCGCCTCGATCTGTTCAGCTGTTTCAGAGAATAAGACTTTTAAAGTTATTAATTTTCAATCCAATATGGCTGCCGTACCATGTGACCTATCAATTATTCTACCCTTGAGCAATATGTATGTGAAGTTTCCCCTTGATCTAACCAGCCGTTCTGGCGAAGATGTTTGAAGGTTTTAGGGTTAATTCAATATGGCCACCAAACCATGTGACCGATCAACAAGAAATTAACAAACTTGTCAAAGGATGTCTTGGGGAACATGTGTGTGAAGTTTTGCCTCAATCTATTCTGCCGATCTGGAGAAGAAGATTTAAAAAATTTATTAATTTTCAATCCAGGAAGGCTGATGAACCATGTGACCTCTGACATCATAAATTTATATTCTGCCTCCAGTGGAGTAGGGGACACAGGTATATGAAGTTTCGTGTTTTTCGGATAAGGTGTGTTTTTCTATCCAAGATGGCCACCAAACCATGTGACTTGTGATGTCATAATTTTTTACCGTATATGCAGACATGGTGGGAGATAATAGTTGCAAATTTTCGCTTCGATAGTTTAAGCAATTCCAGAGAAAACATTATTTAATATTTTTCTTAAATCCAACATGGCTGCCAAACCATGTGACCTATCAATAATAAATTAACAAACTTGTAAAAGGATGTCATTGGGAATGTGCCTGTAAAGTTTCGCCTCAATCTGTTCAGCTGTTCTGGAGAAAATGTTTTTAATTTTTTTTCAAAACAAGATGGCTGCCGAAACCAGTCACCTATGACGTCATAATAATTTTTTTTCTCTGGTGAATTGTGTCGATGACGCTCAAATTTCAGATTTTTCCCATGCAGCATTCTACTTCACAAATTTTGACCGGAACACCACTTCACCGATGACGTCACAAAAATCACGTGTTTCCCATGGGGAGTTCATTAAAATGCATGAAGCGAAAAAAATTTCCCTCACACGGTTTCAAAGCAGAGGTCCAAAGTTTTTCAGTTTTTTCAAGATGGTGCCCTACCACGTGACCTATGGCATCATAATTATCAATTAAGTGTGCTATCAAAAAAGATACATACTTGGGTGAAAATTTCATGTCGATCGGACTTACCATTCCCGAGAAAATGATTTTTAAAGCGAAAACACCCGCAAATTGCCGGCGGAAAAAGAAAAATAATAAACAAGAAATAATCAGAAGAAAAACAATAGGTACCCTGATAAGAAGATTCATCCATGATCTCGTGTGGGCGGGGGGGGGGGGTTCTTTAGCTACAAGGCATTACAATGGCTTTAACCAGCTTCTTGTTTGTTCACTGTTTGTCCCACCCCGCACCCCTCCCGGGAGTATTGGCAGAGGTCTACCTCACTACCGCGAGTGAGGGACATCCTGCATCAGGGACCGAACAAACTTTTTTATTTCTCATGTGTTTTCTTCCACTACCAACACAGCAACATTCTGCGTTGGCCTCCTCAGGCACACAGTTGAGGCAC